>NC_064848.1:53497756-53553366 GCF_024139225.1 Suncus etruscus
TGCAATTTTAGGAAAATAACACTGAAAGGGAGTAAAATTTTGAAAAGTTGGGTAAGAGTAAATGTGTCCAAGCAATAGAAATCTAAAATTTGGTGTGAAATATTGGCATTACCAAAATACTAGTATCATATTAGTTTAGTGAGAGATAAATGTAAGCAAGGGGATATAGCATGTAGACAAATTATGGAGATGGCTGTTAGGCTATTTATATGCCAAATGAAATAAGTTTGTGTTCTACATATACATATACATATATATTATACATACATATATATGCATGTATATACTTGTTTAGTTTTTATTCTTAATAGAGTTTAGTCATTTCCCAAATTACTTTGGCTACATCTTCCTCCTCTAGCCTAATGCTAACACTAAGAGAGTAGAGGGGGCTGTCTGTTTTTATTAATGTTACGTGTTTTCAAGATGCTGATAGCAGACTTTTAGGCTGTGTTTCAAGTCTAAACCTACACCTGTGTCAGTGTTCCTCCACTTATGACCCAAAGTGATGATATTCTTTTTTGTTCTAGACTTCATTCCATCTTTGGAATGCTAAGACTTCTAAATGATCTTTTTAAATTGGTAGAAATTAAGGTTTATTCATTGTCTTCTATGAGCTCTATCAGTTTTTGACAAATAGTCAGAGTACCATATTCATCACTATAGAGTCATACAAAACAATTCCATTTAGGTTTAGGATTTTGTACTCTTATATTACTCAATTGCTTTGGTGAATGCACAGTCCCAAAGTTTGCTTTGTCCAATATAATTGTTATTATGCCCTAGAGCAATAGACCAATAACAAGTCTAAACTGTGCAGTAATAGATGTAATTCAATATTTATTTTGTATCTTTTTTCTAACTTTGTAAAACTCCAAGACATCTTTTAGTATATGAAGTAATGGGTTGCTGTCCTTCAGGAAAACATCAAATGAGGCACATAAATTAAAGATGAGGAAGATGTTTTTAGAGTTTGCATATACAGTAAATTAAAAAAATTCAAAAGATATTTAAATAACAAAGATTTCATTCAAAAGTTATTTCTTCATTTTGTTTAAAGGATATTTTCATTCTGTGTTGCTTATTCATGCATATTTTAGAATATATTTAAGTGAAATTTAGGTTCATATACTTCTAATCAATTTACTTATTTTAATGAGAAAAATATTATATTGTCTCATTGATGCATTTTTCTCAAATAAAGGCCAGTAATGATAAATTACTTGGCCTTAAGGTTAGTTTTCAGATTCATTATATCGACAGCATTAAAAAGGAGATTACAGAAGTCTCTGGAAAGGAGACCTCACATTTCCTTGTAAGTACAGATACCTTACAAGCCTGTCAAAGAGTGCATAACCTTAAACTTGGGAGAGAGAACAGACAAAAATCAATATTGAATATTTAAAGGTAACAACATTAGGGAGAAAAATCTTTAGTCTCTTAGCAAAGTCTTGAATAAAAAATAAAACTGAGTATCTCTGAGGATAGTTTTATTTATCCGTCATTCAGGAATCACTATTTTATCAAGTTTTTAAAAAATGGGTTTCTTTTCTTTGAGTTAGACAAATAAGTTTTTTTCTTAACCATGCCCTCCCAGAAGTATATCTTGCCAAATCTACATTTTCCTCCAAAACTAATCTCTCACTCATCCATGCACCTTGCAATACTAAGCCCAGGATAGAATACTCTTTGAAGAGAAGATAAAGGCTGAAATATCAAGAGAGATTATTCAATGGAGAAGGGAAAATCAGTAAATCTTTTTTAATGTGAATTTTGCTTTGACAAATTCTTGAAAGAGCCATTTGTACCTCTTCATTTAGACTTTCCATTGATTAATGGAAAGGGGAAAATAATAATTATCTCACTTCCTGCCTGCACCCTTTAGCACTCCAAAGAGAATTAACAAAGAACAGTGAAACCATCTAGTTCTTTGTCCACAATAACTGAGCATCTTGGTTTGGAAGAAAAGGGAATGTTGATCTCCTGGGCTTGTTTAGCTTCGCTTTTTTAATTGCTAAATGTCAGCCTGGGAATTCTGCCTAAAATGGTAATAAGTTGCATTTATACTACACCTTTCATCCAGGACGCACATGCCTCCCTCAGTTCTGAAATACAGCCATCCTGGAGCTGAAAAGCAGTAACTGTTTTAATGTTGAACATTTATTCACTGCCATGATTATAGTAGATGGAAGAAATTGTTTGGATCAGAACCAAAATATTGCGGCAACAAAGACTGTGGCTGTGGATTTTAAACATATCCTAAATGTAGTCTGTTTTGTGCTTTCCTTTGTATATGAAAGATTTGTCTATTGCTTTTGAATCTTGAGATTCCCAAAACACCCACATTCATGTTTTTCAGTCCAGGTTCAATGCTAATGACAAAAACTAAGGAAAAATATATTGATACTAACTCATTTCTTTCTGAATAATCTGACATTTAGAATGCACATAAAAAATAACAAGCAGGAAATCATTTTTGCTATTAACACATTAAAAACAATATTTTAGCCTTTCTAAAAAAAGTATTATTTTGAACAAACACAAATGAGAAAATAAAATGATAAGAACTTATCCAGGAGCTTCTGAATATGTGTTCATGACTAATTACACTTCCTCTTGCCTAAGAGACAGAAATGACATCTGTCACTTGACAATCACCTATATAAAACATATTGAAACATACCTAAGCCATGCTCATTGCCATTGATCCCAGGACATAGATACCTAAAGATACCTAAAGACTGGTATTGTATTTTGAAAACATGAAGGTCAAGGCATGAAGTTTAAGTCAAGTGTGTGGAGAGAAATCAAGTCTGTTTGAAAAAGAGAGGGAAAAAAGAGCTATGAGTAGATCTTCATCCCCACCCCAGGAGAAAATTCTGAGTGCAAAGTCAAAAGGAGTGAACAAGTCCCCAAAGGGCTCAACTATTGTACAGTTGCATTCCAAATACCAGATCTAATTATGTAGATCTTAGTAATTAAATTTAATAATTGTCGACCTTTTAGAAAAATAAGTGAAAACTTCTCAGTCGTGGGTCATTTGTGATTGCACCTAAAATAAAGCTTTCATGTCTATTTGAAGAGCAAGTTGGGATTGGGATGAGTAAGTCAAATGGTAAAGTAAGTCGAATGGGCTATTAAATATTATTTGTCAGTCAAGGAAATTGAGTATAGATCCAAGACCTTGCAACTTTCACTTCTGTATAATATTTCTAAGTCCCTACAACTCTCTTTAGGACTCAAATCCTTACCTGTCACATTAAATATCTTGACTAAAATCTCATATAGGTAATCTCACAAAGTGATCCCCCCAAGTTACTCCTCTTGCTTTTTTTTTTTTTTTTTTTTTGTTTTTGGTTTTTTGGACACACCCGGTGACACTCAAGGGTTACTCCTGGCTATGCACTCAGAAATCGCTCTTGGCTTGGGGGACCATATGTGAAGATGGGGGATTGAACTGTGGTCTGTCCTAGGATATTGGGGGCAAGGCAGACATCTTACCACTTGTACCACCTCTCCAACCCCTTCTCTTGCTTTTTGAAGGTTTATGTCTAATCTTGAGTACAGATGATTAATAACTTTAACTTCTTTATTTTAAGTATAGTTGGTATCATAAAAGAAAATATAGTTCACCAGAACAGCATTCATTTCATCTTGATTTTCTCTGAGAGACTTGAGAACAACCTATTTATTTGATCTAGAAAGATAACTAGTCTGTCTAGTTATAAAGTCTAACTAAATGATAGATATATAGATAGATGATAGATAGATAGATAGATAGATAGATAGATAGATAGATAGATAGATAGATAGATAGATAGATAGATAGATAGATAGATAGATGATAGATAGTTAAATATGCCCCATATTCACATTCCTTGTTTTATATTTGAGACAACTGAATCTCAGAACAGTTCATTGGCTGTATTAAATTGTCAACCCAGTAAGAAGAGTTAATATTAATGAGATAAACTCATGCTTTACATGCAGAGACCCTGATTTAATCCCCAATACAATAAAACTACTACATATTACTTACCTCCCCATCAGCTCATCTTCTCCTTAGTTCTCCAACCCCTCTAAACACAGACCATTAGCATTCTCTGAATACCAGAGTGTGACATAAAACTAACAACCACAAAAAAAGTACTTAAATTTAGGTATCCAGAATAGCTAATATGACCTGTACTATTTTCTCCATCTTTATAATTCATTAAATTTACTAGCCATTTACAGTACCAACTAAGAGTTCTATTCCTGTAAGTGAATATATTTATTTAAGTGGAGACAGTGAGTAGCACAGTAGAGATATTTTTGAGGAAATATGAGCTTTCTAATGCTCACTAAAACCTATTAACTCTTAACTCTATCCCATCAGAATTATTACTGATATATGACATTCAAAGTCTGGAATTATGCTGTTAACTTATAAATATATAATTTAAACTAATCCTGACAAATACAGACATTATTTTATTCAGATACAGCTTTCAACTCCAGAGAGTTAATAAATTGGATTCTAACCATCTACCGCGAATATACAGTAAGATAAAAACATCTTCAAAAATTTACAGTATATTTTAGGATGAGCTAAAACATCAGCAAGCATTGCAGATACATTTACAGGATTTTTTAGAGTAGTACATCTCATCATAAATGACTCTGTGATTCAGCATGGCATTAATAATGGAAAGAACAACCTTTAAAATAAAGTAAATGCATTTGGAGCAGTAACTGACGTGATATCTGTCTCAAAAAACTCAGTTAACTTGCAAGTTGATATGATATATTCCTTATCCTATCCTGTCGGGAAAGATTTATCTTTTGTGTTAAACTACAGGCTGGAAATTAAAATAAAATTTGATGTCCCTGTGGTAAACTGCCTTCCTCCATTTCCTTTACCTTTTAATTTCGATTATTACTAACTTTAGCATTGTTTCTCTGACCTTCTGCAATATTTCAAAAGGTGGTTTAGATGCCAGATGACTGCCAAAACAAAGTTGTAAATAAACACTGCCTATGCATGTGCACATATATATCTCAAGGTGTTAATCAAAAAGTACATAAATCATGAATACAGTTTATCTTAACACAAATGGAAGTTACAATCACCACGTATTTTAGTTGTATTACTTTTCTTTATAGCTGCTGCCTCAAGTTGTTTCAGAGACCCTGATTTATTTTGAATGTTCTTGCTTAGGAACCATTATGTCAACTTTTATTTCTTTATCCTCCCAAAGTACGATTGCATAAGTGTGTATCTAGTAAATGAAAATGCTGAAAAATAAAGAAGAAAAAAATCTTTGCTTTCATTTTCTCTTTCCTCTCTCCTGATTTTTCCCTCTCTTTTTTTCTTTCCTTTTCATCCTCAAACCTCCATTTTTCTCTTTCTCGTTTCTGCTCTTCTGTCACTCCCATCTCTATTCTTTCACATTCTTTCTACTTAAATGTCTTCACTCTTTTCTTTTTTTCTGATTTTTTAAACTTATTTTTTTTTATTTTTAAATACTATAGTTACAAAAGCATTCATTCTTGGTTTTAAGTCACAGAATGTATATTAACCTTCACCAATGCAATCTTCCAATCACTAATTTCCCTATTTCCCTCCCTATCGCAACCCCCTGTCTGTCTCTCTCACTATCATTGTCATGGAAGTTGTCCTTGAGGTTAGTAATCTAACTACATTGACTTCTCTTTGTGACAAGCTTCATGTCATGAGCTTGTCCTCCTGTTGTTCAGCTATATTGTCTCCAGATATTATTGCATACTGTGTTTTATTTTTCTTATATGCCACAAATGAGTGGTACCATTCTATAGCTATCCCTCTTGGGATCATTTCACTAAGCATAATTGTTCCATGTCCATCCATGTGTAGGCAAAAGTCTTCATTCTTTGCTTTTAAAACATTCCAGAGAAAGCAATCAGGAAGAGCTTAAGTGAAGAAATGCATAAAACATATATCTGTTACCCTCTAATTCTACTATAAATAAACAGCATAGAAGAGACACATGGTGACAGTAACAAAATTCACAGGAGGGGGAAAAGCATATTTTCTTTATTAATATAGTTGCCAAGAAGTACATGTTGAGTGTTTCAAGGTAAATCCCACATTGGCCAACAAAAGTTATATACAACAATTTATTAAATAACCTTGACCTTGTTAGTTTTACACATACTACACATTAATAAGTAAAAGAAAAAAATCATAAATTTGTGGGCACTATTTTGAGGTAATTTTATAAATAACATAGTTGTATTCTTATATCAACTAAAATAAAGGATTTACAAGGGAAACATTACCCAGGGAAATGCTTAAAATTCAAAAAGGCCAGAATTTTAGAAATCATTGAACATTTTACTTCAGTTCCAAGAGCAGCATCATCGCATCTTCTTCATCTTCATCATCATCTTCTTCATAATCATCATCATCATATGTTGTTTGAAAGGTTACTGAAAATTAAAACCCAAAATCAAAAATTTTAAACGAATAACATTTCCACCCTACTATGAATACAGTTCAAATTCTAATTCCAAAGTTTACCCTTTTCATTCTATCCCCTTCCTTATAGCAAACAATATGCTTCACCTGTCTGTCAAAATGATGTGAAAAGTAATACATTACAGTCCCTCCAGGTCAGCTAAGCATTGAAGGATTGTACACACCAGAACTGTCAGATCCACATGCCTTGTTTTCTTTTTCATTTTTCCCAAGTCATACTGCATTTTATCTGAAAAAATCAGGGGCTGGACTTACTGAGTTTTTTTCCATAAATATAACTTACAAATATCTGAAAAAGAAGAAATAATGCAATAATTTTATATGTAGAACCTTGTAACAACTTGCAAATCAAATACATGTGTGGTAAGATCCAGCTATTATCTTTCACTTAACCTCTCCTTTGAAAAAAAGAATATAAAATTTCATTATCAATCTCAAAAGCAAATGTTCATGGGATAAACACTTCCAATAAAATTCCCATTTCATTAAAGATAATATCTATATGTTTTAGTTTTAGCATACCATAATGCTCTGAAAGTAGATACAGTAGATATTTATTACTTCAAATCTGTATGTGATATTACTGGAGAAAATATTAAAACTAATTTGTCTATGAAACATACCCAGAGATAACATAAACAAACAGTTTTCAATGAGTTTTACTTTTTGAATTCTAAAACTAATACAATCCACTGTAGAGTTCGAAAATACCATGATGCTTTAGCGATCAATTAATTAGTTTTCAGTGGCTCATCAATCCTAGTTATTCACCATTTAACCAAGAGTAATGGGAATAAATTAGAAAGAAAAATTTAGGTTGATATCAGGAACATTTTCTTAATCATTAAATCAATTAGCCAATAGAATTTAAAACTGTATATTTAATGTGAAAGATGGAAGCAAGGAAAAGAAAGTACAGCAATAAGAATAAATTTTAAAAATCACAGTTGTAAGAGGTTTTCTGTCGTAATTAACAATTCTGCCATATTTATAAAGAATGATTGTTTATGTTCTTATTTATTCAGTGTCTATTTAAAATTCTCAAATTTATAAATATATAAAAGCTAAGGACATTCAAGGTCAAAAAGTTCTGCAGCTAAATGTTTACTAATTCCTACAATATTCACATTCATATCTATATCTTCATAGAAAATTAAGGAATACTAATTGAATATTGTTCTGAAATATAATCTCAAAAAGTTAAAGGATAACATGTAGGTTTTTACTAAATTTTAATTCTAGGTATTACATGTTAATAAAAATGGACAGTACTTGGAAAGTGATGAGAAAAAAAAAGAATAAACTCAGTTCTAACAATAAGAAAGAGGTTCCTTGGTCAATACTTTGAAATAAAAATAATCAGAAATTTTAGCTAGAAGACCACGGTGATTGTACAGTGGGTATAGCTTTTGCCTGTATGCCTCTGACCAGGTTCCAACCCCAGAACTCCACATCATCCCTTGAAGCCTACCAGAAATGATCCTTGAATGCAGAACCAGGAGTAAGTCTTAAGCACTGCCAAGTGTGAAGCCAAAGCAAAAACAAACAAACACACACATAGATAAAGAGAAATCTATAAAACGTTCATTTAAAAAATAGGTGGCTTTTTATTGTTTCCTTTTGTTTTTATTCTGTACATCAAAGTATAAACATTGACACTATTCAAGTAAGGGTTCTAGCGGTGAATGAACAACTATAGTGCATATTAGAGATTCTGAATTTAAATTATACTACAGAATAAGAGCAAACAAAACTAAGAAAAAACAATAACTGTAAAATAAAACTAATTGTAAATACATTACAGCAATAACCATAAAGTTATTTAAAGTTAAATAACTAAAATAACAAAAGCCAAGCAAACAGGAAAGAATAGGCAGTGAAATTCTGAGCATACACATTTGTTGCAAATGAACCCAGAGCTTTCAAGGTCAAGGTCCCACCAAAAGTGGACAATTTAATAACAAAATTTCTCTGCATAAAATAGAGTTTCCAAGGGCCAGGTATTGTAGAAGTGTATAATATCAATAGAAAATTAGATTATATATAGATTGTACTATTAGAAATGCAAATAAAATTAAATTAAAATAAACTAAGAGTGCTGGAGAGACTACAGGAGAGAGGATGTTTACCTTGCATGTGGCCAACAAGGGTTTGATCTCTAGCACCCTTTATAGTCCACGAAAAAAAGCTAGTAGTAATTACTGAGTGCAGAGAAAGAGAAAGCCCTGAGCTTTGGTAGGTATGGCCAAAAAGCAAAAGAAATGACAGAGACTGGATATAGTCCTTCTGTATCAAAAGAGAAATTTTAATTCTTAATGCAACTAACCTCAGTGTAAGAATAATCAAGAAACAAACTTAGTTCAAAAAGAGTTGAAGGAAATGGTTTATCTTAATTCTATACTAATTTAGAGTGAGAAATCTCTGTCATAAATTGTAAGCATATATTAATACTCATAAATCTGCAACCTAAATTTACAATCCCTAAGTGACAATGAAACCAAGCAAGCCAGAAATTTACACCAGCTTGGGCTAACAGTGCTCCTGGCACCTGACAGAATAAAATGTAAGTCTTTCTGAAAGAAACTCCCAAAATCTATTATAGAGGAATCTTAATAGCTGAAGTTCTAAGAAAATATTACATAAGAAAATAAAACAAACCTGGATCAATACACTCTGTGTAACAACCAGAAAACAATAGAGAGAAAATTCATAACAAATTTATGGTATGTGATAACAATATGGAATAAGTGTATAATATATTTAACATATAAAATGAGCAAAATAAGCATATTTGAAACACAAAATATCTAAAAATAAAACATTTAATATTCACTTTTAAAATTTTTTATTATATATTTTTAATTTAATTTTTATTTTGATCATAGTGGCTTACATATTGTTGACAATAATATTTTAGGTACATATTCACATAAAATCAGGGGGGTTTCCATCACCAATTTGTCCTCCCTACAACTCCGTTTTTGTCCTACCTCCCATATGCTCTTCCCTCTTCCCTCACTTTTAAAATTTTAATAAAAACATTTCTGTGATAACCAGCCTCCAAAAAAAAAGAGCCAAAATACACCTAAGTCTGGTAATCACACCCTTGTTTGTACAAACCAATCCTATAAGGTTTCAGAATTGTTCTTTGCAACCAAAGAATATGTTACAAGTTATTAATTTTAAGATTAGACTTTTCAGGGCTGGAGAGATAGCATGTAGGTAATGCATTTGCCTTTCATGCAAAAGGACAGTGGTTCAAATCCCGGCATCCTATATGGTCCCAGAGCTTGCCAGGAGCGGTTTCTGAGCATAGAGCCAGGAGTAACCCCTGAGCACTGCCAGGTGTGACCCAAAAGCCAAAAATAAAATAATAAGGAGAAGAAGATTAGACTTTTCATACATTTAAAGAGATTTGTCCTGAAGGCTAAGCCAAAACAGTTCAACTTATTGTTTCCCAAACACCAACAAGGTCAGCCCTTGAGCATAGAGTCAAGAGAGAAGAGCCATAGCATCACTGGATGTATCCACCTACCTACCACATTTAAAAGATTAGTTTATATGGAGAAAATGTGGTCTCTCATTTTTCTCTCCCTCATTATTCATTATCACCATATCATATTCCTAGTATAAATCACCTATACAATAAAGAACTGAAGTCTCTTACACATAAGAGTGAGTCTGAAAGTACATTCTACTGTACCTACAGATAACTGTGCTAGTGGTCTACAGTTTGACTACAAATAAGTGGCCCTGAGTTGAACAACACCAGCTCCTGGACTCCTGACAATCAGAAACTGAGACATAATAACTTGTAGTTTTATGCTGTGAACTCAGAATCATTAAAGTCATAGAAATATATAAATAACAGAAATAGATAAAAGATAATAGATGTGGTTGAGTGGGCTATAAGATATAATAGACATTTCTTTTTAGAATATTGGAAAAGATAAATCAATAAAAATTCAAGAGGTCAGTTGATACATTAAAATAAAAATATTTTAATATATATTGAATTTGTTTCAGAGGAACAAATAAATAATGGAATTTCCCCAAAGTGTTGATAATTTTCAAGAATCAATGACGTTAATGCCCCATCAACATCAGATTTAATAAAAAAAAATTCAAGGACAACAAATTTATCTTATAATTAGACAAAATATAGATCAGTTATCAAGAAAGATGGAATCTCACACAGCAATAGTACAGAAGACTATAGAAAAAAATTCCAAAAGTGTTACTTTAGGCACAATAAAGGGCACCCCAATGGAATCTCAAAGGCTCAGAAGGAATAATAGCTAAAGGAAGAAATAAAAATGAGTAAAAATGAAGGATCTTCTATATAAACATGGACCATATAAAAACACACACACACAAAATTTATTATATGGTTAAAAAATGCACTATCATGGTAAATGGTCAGATGAATGATTTGTTTCATCTATCTACTCTTTATGAGACATAACAAAACAGCTACCAAGATTGATTATAAAAGGTATGAAAAAAGAGTTGGTTTATACATATTAATTTAGAAGTAAACACTGATTATAAAACATTGCTACAGATAAAATGCGTACCCATAGCAACATAGTGTTGAGGGTCAATTGATCAGGAAGCAATTAAAGTTCTAAATTGGTATATAGGATAAAACCACCTTTTTGAGAGGTGCTTTGTTTTGTGCTCACCAGAATCCTTGCCTGCTGGGCTATCTCTCTAGGCCTTGAATAAAACCAGTTTAACATATATTAAACAAAAACTGATTACACAGACATACATAAACCCTGCACTACAGTGAGAAATTTCAATTAATACCATTAGCTAAGTAGTGTTTCTAGGAAGACTAGCCTCAATAGCAATTTATCAGTCTTGAGTGCAGAATTAACAATTTTGATCTGAATACAACAGATAAAACCTGAAAAACATATTCCTTTCCAAGAATGTGCAGAAAATTTGCAAAAAAAATTATTCCATACCTCACCCATTTTCAATCTTAACAGATTTTGAACGTTTAGATCAAAATATTTTTTGTAGATTTTGTTAATTTTTGTTGAAAAGAAGATTTATGGCATCCTCTGGTCATATTTGTTATAAATTGGTAGTAATAATAAAATGAAAGTAGTTAAATGATTGGGAATTAAAGAAACTATATTTAGTAAAAACTCACAGATCAAAGAAGAAATTATTACTGAAAATAATACTTATAAATGAATGTGACATTAATAACAAAATACAAAACTTAAAAAGCTTTTGAGTGATAAAAATCAACATTAATTTAAGTACTTAAAAAAGAAAACTTAACAGTGTCTAAGTAAATATCAAACATGAAATACCAGACTGGAGTATATTAGGTGAAGTAAAAACTGAAAATAATAAAGATAATAACATGAATAAGTAAAATAGAAAACAAGAAACTGAAAGTCTATTAACCAAAAGGTAATACAATAGACCAGCTTCTGACATGAAGAAAAAAATGAGAAAATAAGCAATATTATGAATAAATAAATTTTAAAAGATAATAAAAGCAACATATTAAACACTGAAATAAATAAAAATTAAAAGTTTATTGAGAAAGAAAAATTCTGAGAAACGTTAAAATTTGACAATAAAGAAGCAACATCAGAAAATTTACTCCTGAGTATGTAAAATAATCATACGACATGTGATCATTAGTTTTTTTAAACTCCAAGTTAATAAACTCATTTTGTTAATCTACCATAACTTTTGATAATAAACTCATTTTGTTAATCTACCATAACTTTTGATACTAAAATCTGACAAAAAACCATAAAGGACAAGAAAGTTCTAAATAGCATTCCTAGCGGAAAATAAACCTATATGGCAATAAATAAAATCAGGTATAAATAAGCTAATAAATTTTAACCAAGTTAGGTTTATCCCAGAAATGTTATGTTTTTATTTATTTTTTCAATCTTTATTTAAGCACTTTGATTACAGACATAATTGTAGTTGGGTTTCAGTCAAAAAAGAACACCCCCCTTCATCGGTGAAACTTTCTCACCATCATTGGGAAATTAAAAATGTTATTTTTTAACAGTAGAAATTAATGTGACTCAGCACATTAAATGTTTTGAAGTGATAAATTGTTATTTCAATGTATTGAAAACCGCATTGACAATGATTAATTGTATACTAATATATAATAAATATTATAAAGTATATTTTTATAATATGGTGTAATTAAATAATAGTACAATTATCCACAAAATTCTCATAATAAATATTATTCTAAATGGCAAAATGTGAAGTTTTAATTTGATGATCAGCACTTTTTGTCCACAAAAAGAATTTTGCTACTTGTATTTATTATTGCAATCAAGATCTCAATAGTAAATTATAGAAGAAAAAGATTGAGTTAGAAAAAAGAGTCTACTATTTTTTTTCATATTGAGAGCACAAAAGCAAATGAATACAGCAAGTTTACTGGTTTAAGATCATTGCATGAAAATAAATTTCAATTATTTCATCTACAAAAGTTTCAAAGTATGGTATTTTTATGAAAGACCATTTTAATAGTATATAATACAACGGAATATATTCTGAATAATTAGAACAAAATATAGGTAAGATTCTGGCGATTATAATAGTTTACTGATATTAAAGACATATTAAAGATATGAAAATAAAGATATATATGCATTGACTTACATAGTCAACCATATGAGAATATCATTTTTTTCTGAAAGTTCCCAATAAATCCAAAGACAATTCTAATAAAAATGATTATTTTAGTGAGCCTTAAAGTACAGTAAAACATATTTAAAAGCAGGGCTAGAGAGGTGGCGCAGGTCATAAGGCGTCTTGTGTGCACTAGCCTAGGACAGACCACTGTTCCATCTCTGTGGTCCCATATGGTCCGCAAAGCCAGGGGCAATTTCTGAGTGTCATCGGGTGTGGCCCAAAAACCGAAAACCAAAAAAGCAACAACAATAACACAAAAAAAAAGCCATTATATTTAAAAGCAAAGAAAAATTCCCAAGCTAATGAATATAAGACATATATGAAACTATAAAATTAAGACAGGGTAATATTGATGTATAAGACAATTGGTCAATGGAAAAGATATACTAAAATAGAACTATACTATTAGCTAACTTGATTTCTGACAGAAAAATGTGATTTGTTTTTTTGGTTTTTGGGGTCACACTCAGCAGCACTCAGGGGTTACTCCTGGCTGGATGCTCAGAAATTGCTCCTGGCAGGTTTGGGGGACCATATAAGATGCCGGGATTTGAACCACCGACCTTCTGCATGCAAGGCAAACCCCTTACCTCCATGCTATCTCTCCGGCCCAGAAAAATGTAGATTAATAAGGAAGGAAAGAACTTATCAGAAATGCTGAGACAATTGTATCATCCTATTAAAAATTATACTAAGATAATTATATAAAGTTCACTATTTGCTCAAAATCAATTCCAGGTAGAGTTAAATATAAAAAGTAAGATGCTTAAACATTGTGTGAAATAAAAGTGTATCAAGCAAGTACTTTTAAAATTCAAAATATAGGGTTTAAATAGTAGATAGGTTGGGATTTTGCCTTGAATGTGTCCATACTTCTTTCAAACTTTGAGAATAGCATAAAATTCCCTGAGCAACAAGAGGAGCAATTTCCAAGCACAGAATCATTTTTAAGCCCAAATTAGCATTGGTGTCTCAAAAACAAACAAAAAGCTAACTAGACTGGGGGGGGGGGGGAATGATGAAATATGTCTTTTTTAATTAAAAAAAAATCTATAATCTTTTAAAAATTTAAAATAATTTTAGAAGCAAACTAGCCACATCTGGAAACATTTGCAGTACATATTAATAATAAAAGACTAGAATTCAAAAATACAAAGAATTACTTACAAAAATGATAATTTAGATAATTTTTACAAAAATAGCAATGAATATATTTTATAATATATATTATTTTATATTTTAAATATATGTTTAAATATATATTTTAATATATATTAAAATGCTTTCACCTCATATAATTGGTCAAAATCAAGTTGATACCAATTTTTAAATGATATTTCAAATGTTTCAAAATGCTAAAACAATTTGACAAATTGAGAGTAGGCCTTGGCCTAGGACTCATACAAAAACCAAGAGTTCTAATTCCAGAGGTCTGATTTTGACAATTGCGAGGGAGCAGAACTTCTGGAACCAGGCTGAAAGACTCTATCCTAAGCTTTGTCCTAGGATCTGAGGACAAACCAAGACCACTAATTGCAGAAGACTGATTATAACAACAGTGATGGAACAGAACTTCAACTTTAAAATAACTCTCTCCTAGCTTTCCTCCTATGACCTATGCAAATACCAAAATCTCTAGCTACAGAGGTCTGATGTTATCTAAAACTGAGCAGAAAAAGACCTTGGGGTGTGAAAATGAGCAATGTATTACGCCTGTAGATGTTCCCATGGCAGTATGCATCAAGGGCGAAGAAATTCTGTATCTCTTAGGCCAAAGGAATTCCCTTTCTAATTTCCCCAATACTTACTGTTACTTTGAAAAACAAAACAAAACAAAAAGAAAAAATAATTTTTTCTTTTTTTCTCTTTATTTCTGGTTAAATGCCTTTAGTGAATGACTGAAAACTTGACTTTAACAAATAGATGTTTTGATAAATACATTAATGTATATCTATATTGATATACATTGATATACATTGATATACATTGATAGTCTATTTGTATCTCATCACATCACATTGTCTTTTCACAATTTTAAAAACCCTGTTTGTTCTCTGATATTATTTTAATTAGTATATTATTATAGAAATAAAGTTATTTTTGATTAATAATCTTTTTATAATATCTTTATTTAAGCATCTTTATTACAAATATGATTGTGATTAGGTTTCAGTCATGTAAAGAACATGACCCTTAACCAGTGCAACATTCCCACCACCAATATCCCAAATCTCCCTCCATCCCACCCCACCCCCACCTGTACCCTAGACAGGCTTTCCAGTTCCCATTCATTCATTCACATGGTTATGGTAGTTCTCATTTTAGTTATTTCTATAACTGCACTCACCACTCTTTGTGGTGAGCTTCATTAAGTGAGCTGGGAGTTCCAGCCCTCCTCTCATTGTCTCTAAGGATTGTTGCAAAAATGACTTTTATTTTTCTTAAAACCCATAGATGAATGAGATTATTCTGCATCTCTCTCCTTCTGACTAATTTCACTCAGCATGATAGATTCCATGTACATCCATGTATAAGAAAATTTCATGACTTCATCTCTCCTGACGGCTGCATAGTATTCCATTGTGTATATGTACCAAAGTTTCTTTAGCCATTCATCTGTTGAAGAGCATATTGGTTGTTTCCAGAGTCTGGCTATTGTGAATAGTGCTGCAATAAATATAGGTGTGATGAAGGGGTTTTTGTGTTGTATTCTTGTGTTCCTAGGGTATATCCCTAGGAGTGGGATAGCTGGGTCGAATGGGAGCTCAATTTCCAGTTTTTGGAGGAATCTCCATATCACTTTCCATAGAGGCTGGACTAGATGACATTCCCACCAGCAGTGGATAATAGTTCCTTTCTCTCCACATCCCTGCCAGCACTGATTGTTCTCATTCTTTGTGATGTGTGCCAATCTCTGTGGTGTGAGATGGTTTTTCATCTTTGATTTGATTTGCATCTCCCTGATGATAAGTAATGAGGAGCATTTTTTCATGTGCCTTTTGGCCATTTCTATTTCTTTTTTATCAAAGTGTCTGTTCATTTATTCTCCCCATTTTTTGATGAGATTAGATTTTTTTCCTTGTAAAGTTCTGTCAGTGCCCTGTATATTTTGGATGCTAACCCCTTATCTGATGGGTATTGGGTGCATAGTTTCTCCCACTCTGTGGGTGGCTCATGTATCCTGGGCACTATTTCTTTTGAGGTGCAGGAGCTTCTCAGCTTAATATATTCCCATCTGTTGATCTCTGCTTCCACTTGTTTGAAAAGTGCAGTTTCCTACTTGAAGATACCTTTAGCCTCAATGTCATGGAGTGTTTTATCGATGTGTTGTTCTATATACCTTATGGTATCAGGTCTGATATCAAGGTCTTTAATCCATTTGGATTTTACCTTTGTACACGGTGTTAACTGGGGGTCTATGTTCGCTTCTTTGCAAGTGGCTAACCAGTTCTGCCAGCACCACTTGTTGAAGAGGTTTTCCCTGCTCCACTTAGGATTTCTTGCTCCTTTATCAAAAATTAGGTGTTTGTATTCTGGGGAACATTCTCTAACAACTCAAGCCTATTCCACTAATCTGAGGGTCTGTCTTTATTCCAATACCATGCTGTTTTGATAACTATTGCTTTGTAGTACAGTTTAAAGTTGGGGAAAGTAATACCTCCCGCTTTCCTTTTCCCTAGGAGTGCTTTATCTATTCGAGGGTGTTTATTGTTCCAGATGAACTTCATAACTGATACACTTCTTTGAAGAATGTCATGGATGTCTATAGAGGGATCGCATTAAATCTGTATAATGCTTTGGGGAGTATTGCCATTTTAATGATGTTAATCCTGCCAATCCATGAGCAGTGTATGTGTTTCCATTTCCATGTGTCCTCTCTTATTTCTTGAAGCAGTGAATAGTGCTGCAATAAATATAGGCATGAGGAAGGGGTTTTTGTATTGTATTCTTGTGTTCCTAGGGTATATCCCTAGGAGTGGAATAGCTGGGTCCTTCACGTCTTTGGTCAAGTTGACTACAAGATATTTGAGTTTATGTGGCACTAATGTGAATTGGATTGCCTTCTTAACATCCATCTCTTCCTTATCATTATTGATGTATAAAAAGGCCATTGATTTCTTTTTGTTAATTTTGTTAGCCTGCCACCTTGCTATATGCATCTATTGTTTCTAGAAGCAATTTGGTAGAGTCTTTAGGGTTTTCTAAGTAGAGTATCATGTCATCTGCAAACAGTGAGAGCTTGACTTCTTCCTTTCCTATCTGGATGCCTTTGATATATTTTTCGTACCTGATCGCTATAGCAAGTACTTCCAGTACTATGTTGAAGAGGAGTGGTGAGAACCAACAGCCTTGTCTTGTACCAGAATTTAGAGGAAAGGCTTTTAGTTTTTCTCCATTGAGGAGAATATTTGCCATTGGCTTGTGCTAGATGGCTTCAACTAGATTGAGAAAGGTTCCTTTCATTCCCATCTTGCTGAGAGTTTTGATCAAGAATGGGTATTGGACCTTATCAAATGCTTCTATGATCCTATTGATATGATCATGTGATTTTTATTTTTCTTGTTGTTGATGTTTTCTATTATGTTGGTAGATTTATGAATGTT
Source organism: Suncus etruscus (assembly GCF_024139225.1). Lineage (NCBI taxonomy): Eukaryota > Metazoa > Chordata > Mammalia > Eulipotyphla > Soricidae > Suncus > Suncus etruscus. Next base: position 53,515,556 of record NC_064848.1, read on the forward strand.
GCATTCCTGGGATGAAACCTACTTGGTCATAGTGTATGATCTTCTTGATGATGCATTGGATCCTATTTGCCAGGATTTTGTTGAAGATCATTGCATCTGCATTCATCAGGGATATTGGTCTGTAATTTTTTTTTTTGGAAGCATCTCTGTCTGGTTTTGGTATCCAGGTGATGTTGGCTTCATAGAAGCTGTTTGGGAGTGTTCCCATTTTTTTCAATTTCATGGAAGAGCCTGGCTAGGATTGGTAGTAGCTCCTCTTGAAAGGTTTGAAAGAATTCATTAGTAAATTCACCTGGGCCTGGGCTTTTTTTTAGGCAGTTGTTTGATTACAGTTTCAATTTTCTCCATAGTAATGGGGGTATTTAGATATGCTACGTCCTCCTTACTTAACCATGGAAGGTTATAAGTGTCCAGGAATTTATTCATTTCTTTTAGGTTCTCATGTTTAGTATCATAAAGATTCTCAAACTAGTCTCTGATTACCCTTTGGATCTCTGCAATATCTGTCGTGATCTCCCCCTTTTCATTTCTAATACGGGTTATCAGGTTTCTCTCTTTCTTTGTGAATTTTGCCAATGGTCTATCAATCTTGTTTATTTTTTCAAAGAACCAAATTCTGCTTTTGTTGATCTTTCAGATTGTTTTTTGGGTCTCCACTTCATTAATTTCTGCTTTTAGCTTTGTTATTTCTTTCTGTCTCTCTACTTTTGTTTCCTTTTGTTGGTCATTTTCTAATTTTGTGAGCTGTGTCATTAAGTTATTCAGGTATGCCCCTTCTTCCTTCCGGATGCATACTTGCAAAGCTAAAATTTTTCCTCTAAGGACCGCTTTTGCTGTGTCCTATAGATTCTGGCAGTTTGTTTCTTCATTATCTTTTGTTTCCAGGAAAGTTTTGATTTCCTCTTTGATTTCATCTCACACCCACAGATTGTTCAGTAGCAGGGTATTTAATTCCCAATTGTTAAAGTTTTTCTTCTGTGTCCCTTTGTAGTTTATATCTAATTTCAGAGCCTTGTGGTCAGCAAAGGTAGCCTGCAAGATTTCTATCCTCTTGATTTTATAAAGGTATGTTTTATGTGTCAGCATGTGTGTACACCCCACCCCATCTCTGAAGCAGGCAGGATCACCAGCAGGAACGCTGATGAAATCCAGTCTCAGGCAGCTGGAAACCGCATAAAAAACCTTTTTAAGTAGTTCCTGGTTTGGTTTTTCTCTTTTTTTTTTAATTTGGGTTTTTGATTTGTTTTGTTTTGTGTTTCCTAGTGTATTTTTGTTTTTGTCTTCTTTTGTTTTCTCACCTTTTTCTTTTTTCTCTTTCTTCTTCTAAATTGGTATTTATAACACCTAGACAAAGTTTTGGGCTGTTTGTTTTTTTATTGGGGGTCTCTTTTTCTCTTTTCCCTTAATTTTCTTATATCTCCAACAGAACCACATTACTGGAACCATCTTGTTCAGCCTCATAAGTTGAGTGGGGGAAATGGATGATGCCATGAACATTTAGTGGAAATAAAAAAATAATCAGACAGGAACAAAGTCAACGACAACAGAATCAATACACAATCTACAAGCTGTACAAATGGGGACCAGTTATACTAGCATTAGGAGGAGGTAAAGGGGTGAGATATAAGATGCATGCTGGGAACAGGGATAGAGGGAGGCCAACACTGGTGATGGGAATGTCCCTCATTCATTTTTTACTATGTGCCTTAAAGATTACTTTGAAAGATTTGTAATTCACTTTGGCCACAAATTAATTAAAAAAAGAGTTGATAAGAGTCTAGGAGAAATAGAAAATGTTTGAAATAACAATTGGCAAGTATCACCTTTGCCACAAATTAGGTTTTATCTACATTATGAAGGAAGAAGGATGTACGTACTGTATGCTGCAGCAATTCCACTAGGTATATAACCTAGTTATCTCTTGAGCATGGGCACAGGACCCAATAATAATTACTGTGGCACAATCTAAAGTATAAAAGTACTAAACAAACTAAAAAACTACCTATATATATATATGTGTGTGTGTGTGTGTGTGTGTGTGTGTGTGTTCCAGATAAAATCTACACAATGAAAAATGAAAAAATGAAAAAAATCTACACAATAAAAATAAATCAACACTAGGGCCCGGAGAGATAGCACAGCGGCATTTGCCTTGCAAGCAGCCGATCCAGGACCAAAGGTGGTTGGTTCGAATCCCGGTGTCCCATATGGTCCCCCGTGCCTGCCAGGAGCTATTTCTGAGCAGACAGCCAGGAGTAACCCCTGAGCATCCCCGGGTGTGGCCCAAAAACCAAAAAAAAAATAAAATAAAATAAATCAACACTAGATACTGATTAAAAACAAATACTATTGAGTAGAAATAAATGAAATGAAATTACAAAAGCACACCTCCTGCATTTAATTTGCTTAACACTTATACAGTCTAAAACTAAACAAATGTTTTGAGATTATTGTAGGCAACTATTCTTAACCTTTTTATTAAAAGAAAAAGCAGAATAAAACTTGAGCATTAATTACCTGTGCATAAAGAGGGCATGGGAAAAATAAATCTTGGTAGACATTTAGAAAACCACAAAAGGAATTTTAACCTTTTCATAAACTATATGTAATTGGTTTACAGGAATTTATTATTCCAATTAGCTTTATACCACATATTCATTTGAAAATGAATTATTATATCTAGTTTATATTCTTTTTGACTTGTTTTGGGGCCACACACCTAGCGGTGCTCAGGGCTTACCCCAGGTAATGCTCTCCATCTCATTATATTTATTTTTAAAAGACACACAACTTGACCTTAAAATCAGCACCCTCTAAATCTAGGTTGGCTAAGAAATCCCTTATTAAGTAGAGCAGTAAATCTGCAAAATGATTTTTAGCCTATATAGGATACAGTGTAGATAGACTGATGTTACCATGATCTGAAAAAGTTGGAATTTCACTGAAGATTGGAAACAGCTTTTATACTTTGTAAGAATTGACTGGACAGTTTCTAAATACCATGAAATGATATGGGATAGGGTGGCATATTCTTTTTTACAAATAATTAAGCAGCTAACCACAGTTAAGATAAAAATGACCAACGAAGCAATAGTTTAAATATTTTGGGTGTTTGTTCAAAAGCATCAATTCTCTCTTAATATATTAATCCAAACTAAGGAACAGTTAACAGGGTCTGTGAGTAGAAGCACAACCATGATCTTGCTGTTTTCAGTATTCTAACCCTGTCTGTGGGGTTTGTCTTTGTGACTAGGATGTGTCATGGAGTGCTTTGCTTTGGGTGTCTTAGCTGTTACTCTTGGGGCATGCTGGATTTGGTTGCATGCTGTCTTTAGCGCTGGGAATTTCCAAGTAATGGTGTCCTTAACTGTTGATTCTTCCTGGGGATTTTCTTTCTGAGTCTCTGGAACTCCAATGATTCTTATGTTGTTTCTGTCGAATTTATCAGAGGTTTCAATTTTCATCTCTCACATTCTTTGGTATTTTTTCCATTGTCTGATCATTTGCTTTTAGGTTCTTTACCAATCTCTTCTGCTGTATGGAGTTGTTCTGTATCTCACCTTCCAGCTCACTGATTCTGTCCTCAACTTCTTTTACTCTGTTGGAGAGACTTTCTATTGAGGTTTTATTTGGTTTTTTTTCATCTACAGATTTTTTCAGTCCTGTTATTTCAGTATGGAGTTTTCTAAATTCTGTCTTTGTGGTCTGTTCAGCTCGATCTATGCTTTCTTTGAGTTCTATGAACATCCTCCATATTTCTACTCTAAGCTCCTTATCTGAGAGGCTAACTAGGTGGTTGGCATTTTTCAGGTCACCAGAGCTGCCATCTTCATTTAATATATCTGATTTTGGCTTGCATTGTTTCCTCATTGTCACGCTTGTTGTGTGTGGGTTTTTTTCCACGTTTTATGGTGGAGTTCATTTACTAGAAATGTGCACAGCTGCTAAGCGGAGCAGCCATGTTCCTCTGGCCCCAAACTGTCCAGGTGTTGGTTTTCAAACCCGCAGCACTCAGATTCCCTTAGTAATGACATCGGAGGTGGTGACCAAGATTCACCCTGTTCAGATGTGAACAGGGCACCTCAGTCTCTCAGCTATCTTCGAAAACTCTGTGCTGGAGTTGGTTTCAAACCCGCATCACTAATCATTAGGGAGATGCAAATCAAAACAACAATAAGGCGGGGATGTGTAGAGAAAGGAACTCTCATTCACTGTTGGTGGGAATGCCATCTAGTCCAACCTTTATGGAAAACTATATGGAGATTCCTCAAAAAACTGAAAATTGAACTCCCATATGATCCAGCTATACTACTCCTAGGGATATATCCTAGATCAAAAAAAAATACAATTCAAAAATCCCTAACTCACACTTATATTCATTGCAGTACTATTTATAGTAGCCATATTTTGGAAACAACCCAGATGTCCTTCAACAGATGAATGGCTAAAGAAACTATGGTACATATAATATGGAATATTATGCAGCCATCAGGAGAGATGAAGTCATGAAATTTTCCTAAACATGGATGTATATGGAATTTATTATGCTGAGTGAAGTAAGTCAAAAGGAGATAGACACAGAATAGTTTCACTCGGGGCCGGCGAGATGGCACTAGAGGTAAGGTTTCTGCCTTGCAAGCACTAGCCAAGGAAAGATCGCGATGGCTGTTAGATCCTCTGGCGTCCCATATGGACGCCCCCCAAACCTGGGCAATTTCTGAGCGCTTAGCCAGGAGTAACCCTTGAGCATCAAACGGGTGTGGCCCGAAAAACCAAAAAAAAAAAAAAAGAATAGTCTCACTCATCTATGGATTTTAAGAAAAATAAAACACTGGGTCAGAGCAGTGGTGCAAGGGGTAAGGCATCTGCCTCTCCAGTGCTAGCTAGTATACACAGCGGGTTTGATCCCCTGGCATTCCATATGGTTCCCCAAGTCAGGACCAATTTCTGAGCGTATAGCCAGGAGTAACCCTGAGCATCACTAGGTGTGACCCAAAAACCAAAAAGAAAAAGTAAATAAAAGACATTATTTTAATAATTCTCAGAGACAATATAGGTGAAGGCTGGATGGTCCAGTTCATGATATGAAGTTCACCACAAAGAGTGGTGAGTGCAGGTAGAGAAATAACCACACTGATAACTATCATAACAATGTGAATGAATGAGGCAAGTAGAAAGCCTGTCTCAAATGCAGGTATGGGGTGTGGGAGTGTGTGGGGAGAAGGGAGTTTGGGGGCATTGGTGATGGGACTGCTGCACTGGTGAAGGCTTGTCTTCTCTATCTGACTGAAACCCAACTACAAGCATGTCTGGAATCAAGGTGCTTAAAATATATATTTTTAAAAATATTAAAAAATGAGAGAGAGAAGCACAACCATGAAAGTCCACTCATGATGAATGAGAAAAAAATCTACATATGGCACCTATTAACCTAGTCTTATCTAACGAACACCTTCCTTGGCCATGATCTGTGGCCAGAAGCAATCAAAACCTTACTGCCTCCTACATGCTGCAGGGGTCCTCAAACTTTTTAAACAGGGTGCAAGTTCACTGTCCCTCAGACCATTGGAGGGTCTGACTATAGTAAAAACAAAACTTATGAACGAATTCTTATGCACACTGCATATATCTTATTTTGCAATGAAGAAACAAAACAGATCCAAAACAATATGTGGCCAGCGGGCCATAGTTTGAGGACCACTGTCAGCTAAAGCATGTATCATAGAGGTCAATGGACTTCAGAAAGTAGAAATCAAACCCAGAGGACCTGCTAAGGTATTTTTTTTTATCCTTCAATCTCTCTTTTGTGTTATTTGAGAAATCAAATCAAGGTGTGGAAGGAGCATATCTCAGTGCTGAACTGCATTTTTGCTTTTCTATTTGCCTACTTTGTCTCGATTTGCCATGCTTCCTAAAAATTTAACAAGGACACGTCTGCAGGTTCCCAGTGTATGGTAGTAAAAATGGTTCTCCAGTTTTCCACTTAGACCTGGGTAACTCTCCACAGTCATAAATGTTTGGAGACAGAATATTAAGTTAAAGGTTGATGATCATGGATGAAGAATCAAATGTTTCACACATCACAAAAACCAAAAAGTTTAGAAATTGCAATGCTCTTCCTTACCTATACTCTAGTTCTCATATTTTCAGAAGAAAATATTACCAAGTGATGTTTAAACGAATAACTTTTGCTACTCTTCTATGAAGATACAACCCTGATTTCTGCCACATCTTCATAAATTACACTATAAATATGATATTTAATTAGAATGTTGCTGAATCATTTAAAGCTTCTAGAGAAACTTTTTCTTGTTGAGGGCTATACTCATCATGCTTCAAGGTTAAACTATGGGGGTGGATATGACACAAGTTCTACCAATATGATCTCTCTCCTAGCCTTTGCACTTCTTTTAGAGTAATGTGCATATTCTTCGTTTCAGAAAGTTTTCATGTGCTGACCTTTCTGAACTGTGACTACCTAGAGGATATTCTAATTTATACCTACGGATTAGGAAAAGTGGCTCTTCTCCTATTAGTGTTACATGGTGAAGACATAATAGAATCTCCAAATGTTCAACTATGTCTTAAAAAGACACTTGTGATGTAGGGAAACTTAAGTACTCTCTGAGCTTATGTTTCTTCATCTTTGAAATGGGCATATTAATATAAAGTTTGCATGAATGACCAAAAAACTTACATGAATAATATGAGGACCAGACTAAAATAACATATATACTTAATATATATTAAAATACAACATTTCTTTTATAATCTGTATGCATTTACTTTATAGTATTGAGCTTTAATTAGTGAGTTTACAATCTGTTGCATTTCTGCATACCTATATAATTACTGCTCTCTGAAGTGCATGGGAAAATGAAGACAAAAATAAGTCAAGGATTTACCTAGAAAGTAACCATACCTGTATTATCTGATCATATATTCCTTAACTCTCAAATTAGTTGATGATGTGATTATTAAGAAAATTACATACTTTAACATGAAGATACAAAGGGAATGACTTTAAATATGCATCGCATACATTGGAAATAAAGTCACTTAGCATTTCCCAAAGAGTCTCAGATCAATTCTTTTTGTTTGTTTGTTTGTTTTTTTGAGGGGACGGGGGAGGTCACACCTGGAAGCACTCAGGAGTTACTCCTGGCTCTATGCTCAAAAATCGCTCCAGGCAGGCTCAGGGAACCATACATGATGCTGGGATTTGAACCACCATCCTTCAGCATGCAAGGCAAACACCTCACCTCCATGCTATCTCTCCGCCCCATCAGATCAATCCTTATTTCTATTGAATGAGGATAAAACCAAACATGTTGGCCCACAAAGAACTCTGCCATTTAAAGAAAAAAATAAACAAAACATTCATTAAGATCCCCTCACTGAAATATATATATATATATATATATATATATATATATATATATATATATATTTGAGTGGCAAGAAAATAAGGAAGTTGTTTCCAGGTATTCTTGTTTATTCAAATATATGCATTGAGCATATATTTTTAGTTCAAGACTTTCAGGATATTAACAATGAATAGAGAAATCTGTTCTCATAGAACTTATAAGCAACCAAGTAACACACATATGTGAGTGTAAAGTGGTAGTAAATTATATTAATAAAGTAAAAATCAGAAAACAGATGAGAGAAAGTCATTAGTGGAGGAGGGAGTATGCTAATACACATTTTGAGATTTCTGACAAATGAACTTTAGATTAGCTCTAAAGGCAAAATTTCTCTTTAAATTTCTTTTACATAAAAACAATAATAACGAAAAGCAAGTTCACAAATTGAGACCCAGTATTTATTTCCCCAATTCCCATCTCCATTATGTCCTTGTGAAACCCACTAGGACAGAGAACTGAGTTTCCCAGAGACTCAGACTTCCTTCCCAAGCTCTTTCTTTGCCTGAATTTTCCCACTGGGACAGCAATTTCCAGTTTATGATAACAAGCATAAGAGCAGTGGCTCTCTTTGAATGTAAAACTCTTTGGTGAGATGATAAAATTTCTCTTATAATCTACTTATCAAGAACACACTGGACATACATTTAAGCACACACATAAAATCAGTAGCAGTTTATAAGTAGAATAGCAGTCAAGTTAGTAAAAGCAATAGAAAAAAGTTTCAGCAATTTAATTTGTTTTTCCTCTCTCTAAAAATAGTTTTTATGTTATAGGACTTTGCATTAAGTTTTGTGAGTATGGAGTTAGATAATTCACAAGAGATTGCTGACTCAATAGTTTCATCATATATATGAGGATATGAGACACAGAAATTTTAATAACAATAGTTGTTCATATTAATGAAGGCCTATATATTTGAAGTATGCCAAGTGCTTTATTCTTTGTATTAAGTCACTTCTCCAGGGAAAAACCAATAAGATATATGTGTGCGCATGTATATGAAAGGTTTATCATATAATATATAAATAGATAAACAGAGAAAGAGATTTTATTTAAATTCTGAAACCATTTTTATCAAGGTATTGTGATTCAGAATATTATTGCTTATACTTTTCATGCATACATCATACAAATACCACATCCATCACCAGAGAACCATCTTTCTTCTACCAATGTCCCAAAGGCACCTTCCACCACACCCTTATGTAAGTTCAGTCCTAAAGAATTTTTGGTTTTGTTTTTGGGCCACACTTTGTGGCACTCTGCATTTACTCCTGGCTCTGAACTCAGTAATCGCTTCTGAAGGTGTTCAGGGGACCATACATAATGCCAGGATTGAATCTGGGCTGGCCATGTGCAAAGCAAACATTGTACCCAAGGTGCTATTGTACCACCCCCTAGAATTTAATTTTTTAATTGAATCCCAAGAACTTGGAAGAACAGACAAACAGTTGGAGACTCTGATAAGAGCTGCTGTTAAACTCTTGAATCTAATATCTGTATGTTGTGAACTCAGGCAGAATTTCCATGTTATAGTCTTGAGATAGAATTGACTTTTATATGCTTTCCATTTCTCAATAGAGAAAACCTACCCACATTATAAAAAATGAGGTGCTTTACTCCACATTTCAAATCTTTAAAGTACTTCTACATGGGGCCAGAGTGGTTGTATAGTGGGTAGGATGGGTGCCTTGTATTATGTCATGAACCAATGTTCAATTCCAGGCATCCCAGGAGCATTTATTGTGCACAGTTAGGAGTAAGCACTGGACATCTCTAAATGTGGCTCCCAAACAAACAAACAAATCAGTAAAAATACTTTGTCATAAAACCATATAACTAATTTTGACCAAATAAATAACTGTCTAATCAAGCTGATACCAAAAAATGGACCAATATACCTTCTTTATATTACAGACTTCTCTCATGACATAAAAATTGACATTACTATTATCTACATTATATGCATAAGATAAGGGAGCATAATCCAGATGACTTGTATAAGGTAATGCTATAATAAACATCCTTTTCCTTACCTCACAGCAACACCTTGTGCCAGTTGCCCTACTCACTGTGAAGATGGACTATGCACCAATAGTTGTGAATATTATGATCTACTTAAGAACAGTGATTGAAGACAACCAAAGGTTGTGAACATGAACTACTCAAGCAAAAGTGCAAAGCTACTTGACTATGTGAAAACAAATTCTACTGAAATTATCAATATGCTTTGAAAATGGACATCTGCCTAGTAGCACATTCCTTGAAGACAATAGCAAACAGTGAACATGAATTTTTTGACAAATGTGAAAATACTTGCCTATGTGAAAACAAAATTTTCTAAAAGGACTAATTAGCAGTACTAGTTTGAGAGGCCTGAGTAAATTAATTGAGGCATATCAGAAGTGAAATTATAGGCAAGTTATTTACAGATTTTATTCTAAAGAATAATGTGTCTTTATCTCATGGATATCTACAGAAATCTCCTTCATACAATGATCTATAAAGGTAGCATAGCCTATGTTAACTTTGAATTTTGAAGATATCTAGTACTTTAAATTTAATGAATTTAATAAAGTTGAAGATTTTGAAAGGAAGAGTGATATAACTATAAAATCAAGTCACAGACTCAACAACACTGAATATATGAAATCTAAGCTGCAACCAGTAGCAGGTTGCATAGGAGAGATGATGGTTCATGGGAACATTGGTTAGGGGAGTTGAAACTCATATTGGGATTATTGTTGAAATACGTTATGTCTAAAACTCAACTATCAATAGCTTTGTATATAATGGTTATTTAATTAAAAACATATTTTAATAAAGCATCCTGAAGAAATGTTTTGATACAGAATGTCATGTCAACTTTGTGCCTTCTTACTTCATAGAGTCCACAATTTAAAAATGTGGTAGGTCCAGAACCCATGTTTTATCCAAGTATATCTACAAAACTATACTTTCAAATGTCTTCTGATAAAGGCTACTTAGGACATCTGCTACAACTATGAAGATAAAGTATATAAAAGGGAACCAAGAGATATCTTATTGGTCAAAGGAAAAGAAATGGCTATTAACAGAATTTGACAAAATAAAGTGTTTCCTACATGAATTAGCATTGCATTATAATATTTTACATATTATACATACAAGATGTGAGTTTGCAACAGTAAGTTTACTCCTTAAATATCAATATTCATTGTAATTTTGTTGTTTTCAGTATATTTTTTATTTTATTTTTGTTTGGTTGCTCACACACAGTGCTGCTCAGAGCTTACTCCTGGCTATGTGCTAAGGGATCACTTCTAGTGGATTCAGGGGACCATCTGAGGTTCTAGGGATCAAATGCAAATTGGCAGTGTACAAGACAAGTGGACTGCCTGTTATACTATCACTTCGGCCCTCTCACCATTCTTGTGCTCACTTTGTAAAATTTACCCATTTCTTTTACCTCTTCCCTTATGTTAATCATTAATTAATTGGTTTTATATTCCAAAAATTCTCTTGTGTTTTATTTAATCCATCTGTATGTTTTCTTTATATGCCAAACAAGTAAAATCATACAGTTTATCTTTATCCATCTATATCATATATATTTAAAATTAGTATTTTGTATTTTTTGTTCATACCCTAAAATCTTATTTGGAGATAAATGCTCCCAAACAAGATATTGAAATATTTCTATTTTTTATTTTAGGTGCATTTATATACATATATATGTGTGTGTATGTTTGTATATGTATGTATCTTAAATCCCAGTGGGAAAAAACAACACAAAGACCTGGCATTATACTACACTGCAAGACAGCTAAAGTGGACCTCAGAAACACAGAGTCAACACAATAAAGATAACTTTACTTTAAATGAATGAATAAGGAACAGTGAAATCACCCACTATATGAGGAAACTAGAAAGGTTTATGTCTAAATGAAAATGTAGTCTTATAAAATAGAATAAAAAACTAAATAAAGCTCTTTGAGCACAACTAGTTCTTGCTCAGAAGAAAAGAAAGGCCAACTTCATTTATATCCACTGTGTTGATTTTTTTTAAGACTCCAGATCTTCACATATTCTACTTGTTCTGAAAAGTCTTCTTCATCTCAGACTAAGCACTATTCTCCATTGACAGTTTACAATCTGGTCTCAGCTAAAATATGTCTCTAAAACGCTTTATTTAAAAATGATAACAAAATAATAACAAAATTAAGAATCACAATATCTATCATTTATTGAACTTCTAAATGCTAGTTTCTATGCCAACCTCACAACTTACATCAGCTTCATAAACTAACAAGAACTGGTGAGATGATTGCCAAACTCATGCTGTAATTCAGAACTTGAATTCAGTTCTGACTTGAGTCTGGGGGCATTGGTGGTGGGAATGTTGCACTGGTGAAGAGGTGTGTACTTTTTATCCTGAAATCCAATTACAATCATGTTTGTAATCATGGTGATTAAATAAAGATTTTATTTAAAAAAAAAAAACCTTACCCAGGAAGCTTTTCTGCAGCCTATCAAGCTTATGCACACAAAACTTATCTTAACCTCTTTTATGATAACTTTCTGACTTTCTGAGCTGTTATGAAACTAACCTCATTCTTTTAGTTACTTTTTCACACGTATCACTCCTCCATGTATTAAGGTCTTCAGAACAAGTATTTAACTTTGTATATCCCTCACTGCTGAGAATCTCCCCCAACAACATTAAATTCCACAAATATTTGTGAATAATTTGTAGAGGACCCTTTATATGAGGCTCTAGTCATGCTCTAATATATTGTTTGAGAATTAATATGAACTACTATTTAATACTCAGGCAACAAGTATTTAATACTCAGACAATCATACTGGTCAAGAAATGATTGGGGAAAAATAATTTCCAGTATAACTGCTACAGTGTACCTCTCTGTAGTGTAGCATTTATATTATAGATCATACCTTCATCTCTTATTATTATCAAAATGTTCTCCAGATTTGAAATGGCTTGCACTTAACACTTTCTTCTCAATACAGATACAAAGAGAGAAGAGCACTTTTATGTATATATAGAAATCTCAGAAATCAGTAGTTATCCTTAAATCTAATGTCCATTCATTCATCTACCCATTTGCATTGTTAATCCAATTCCATCCAGAAAATATTCTAAATACCCATAAGTAAATAAAATCAAGAGAAAATGAAGTAATGGAAGAATAGTTTCTCACAGGAGCCTTGGTATGCCAGTGATGTGAAGACTGTTATAGATAAATATTCAAAGCATAAACTCAGCAATACTAAAATATGAGATGTAAACTACAATCACAAAATTTTGAAATATGCTTCTCAAGGTGGCATGCGGTGGGTATAGGAGGCTGGAAAGAGTATAGGAATATTGGTAGAGGGAGGCTGACACTGGTAATGGTATTGATATTGAAATAGTGTATATATCCAACAACTATAAATAAATTTGTAAATCATGTTTTTTAATAATTTTTAAAGAAAATAGTCAGGTAGAAATAGCAAAGGCAGTTTAGTTCCCCTACATATTTTCCTGAGACTTTTCTTTTATAGGTTATGAGTTCTTTTGTCTTTCTGCTCTTCCTTTTCTATTTTAGTTTAGAGATCAGAGTTCTGATTAGATTAGCAGACATAGCTTTTGAAAGAACCCTATCAGCAAAATTAGTCTGTCACTTACAGGGACACTGTATTGCCATATACCATGTCCTCTCCTAAACTAACTATTGCTCCACATTTGATCCTTACATTAAAATTGGACTTTAGTTCAAAGACTTCATTTTGCAGTATCTCTTACCTTAATAACTAGAAAGCCCAGTCCAGTCAAGGACCAGATATACCCCAAGCACTGTTCTTATGCTGTAAATGATCATGTAACAAAGAGTTCTCTTTGCAAATTTCAAGTTTCCAATATCAGTAACTTCAGAAGTCAAGAAATGTCTATGTAAAATACATTCCATATGTGAATGGCAAAAAAATGAAACGATTGTGCTGCTCTTATTCTGTAACATAAAAAGGGAAAATATATTTAATAAACCTGGTTTTGATATATTTAATACAATTGACTTTCATGGCTTTCTATTTAAAAGATGGCATGAAATTCCAAGTCTTTTAGTTATTTTTTTATAAAGACAAGAAGTAAAGATTCCAAGTCCTAATTTGTTTTATTTGACAGACCCATGCAATAGAAAGAAAACTTTGAAATCAGATGCATGCAAAGTTAAATCATCGTTCTACTATTTAGTTGGACATGATCCTTGAACAAGTTTGTCATCTATAAGATAAGAATACTACTAAATTACAGTAATTCTGTAAGATATCTGTAAGATAAGGCATAGTTCCTAGTAGGACATTGGCCACAAAGAAGGTTATAAATAGTAGATACTATTGATAGTATATAGTATTGATCAATAGTATTAATCACAAAAGAAGGTGATCAATATTAGACCTCTCTTTCATAGGGAATAAGAAGTTAGAAAGACCCCAAGAACCAAGATACTGTCACTCTCTTTACTGTCTTTGCTTTAAGAAGTCCTGCTTTCCACTCAACTTTGCCTCCAAATTATTGCAGTGATACTATATTTAGCCCTTCCTTTTACAATCACACCAAAATTTTAACTTAGAGATCTTATGCCAAACTAAGGTTTATCTTATATAAACCAGTTACAAAATGCATCAATTACCTTTGGTCCCTGTATTAACCAATAAACATACAATTATAATGAAATGTTTAAAAGTGGATTTTAAATACACCATCTTTTTCTTGGCCAAGTCAGACATTGATTAAACTGTGCCTCTATGAAAAAAACCTTTGACTTCTTAAGCCAGGATTGATGTTTCATTATAAATTCTTTATTTTGATTTTTCTTTATAAATTACTTCCTGTCACATAATCCATTCCTTATGGTATCTGATGTCATAGTCATATTGTTTCTTATATACATTAATAAAAATGAAAGATATTAACCTATGAGTATTCTCAAAATTACCTATATGCCACTATTAAGGATTCTGGCTTAGATACTTTTAATATTTCCCTGATTCCTACCTCTCAGAGGAGATATCTTTGAGGGCAGTTCTAGACTTTTTAAATGGGCAGTCAGATATAAAGGAAGATATCTGAAAAGACACAAAAGTGACACTCCTAGAAGTGTAAAGGAAAATTTTAAAATCTCCTGGAATCTTTATTTATTTTTCATTGAACAAATTAGAGTAGGACAATGTGACATTAGGGAACTAAAATGAATGGAATTCTATGTAGTTTTAAAGTATCTAAATGCATTTGGTAGTATACAATAACTATAAGTAAGCAATGATATTTTTAAATTCAGTAACTATACGTAAGATTAAGTAACATTATTTTTAAATTTGTTTATGACAAGCATTACATTTTTGAGGTTCAAATTAACTTCAAAATTGAACTGTATAGATTATGGCATTAAAAATCTTATTTTCCCCCAACTTGACTAACAGATTTTTAAGAGCAGGGTTTTATCTTTATTTTATTGTATTCTCTAAGCACCTAGCACAGTGCAGCACATACTTCAAGCTTGTCAATAACAGTTTGTTCTCTAGACTTGATTTGCTTTGATATTGACCACCAGACCAAACAGAATCTCACCTACAGTTTGAACTAATCAATTTTCTATTCCCCTTGAAAAAAAGATGATAGATGAATTTTAAGAAGATGAGATTAAAAGGTGTGGCACCAAATGAACCCTCATTCTTTGTTCAGACATGTGTCTCTACATAGATACTTAGAGAACTTGCAGATTAACTAAAGCACTGATACTTTGGCTGAGGAACCCTGCAGTGGAAAAAAAATTTCAGAAAAATTGGATGTAGGCAAGTGTCATTTGGATGTATAAAAACAGAAAAAAATATATGTATTTGTGTACTACAGATCATTGAGTTTGACATCAATCGAGGGCAACATTTTGAACAGTATTTTTAAACAGTAGCTTCTGATAACTTAGAAAAGGAAGTGGTAAACTCATCATGAACTCACTAAGAGTACTCCTGTCAGACTAACTTCATTTCTTACTTACAGACTCACTACACTGGGAGATCAGAGAACTAGAATAGAAATAGTGCAACTAGATTTTAGAAAAAAGTTTTGCGGGCCCGGAGAGATAGCACAGCGGCGTTTGCCTTGCAAGCAGCCGATCCAGGACCAAAGGTGGTTGGTTCAAATCCCGGTGTCCCATATGGTCCCCCGTGCCTGCCAGGAGCTATTTCTGAGCAGACAGCCAGGAGAAACCTCTGAGCACCGCCGGGTGTGGCCCAAAAACCAAAAAAAAAAAAAAAAAAAAAAAAAAAAAGTTTTGCATTAAATCTTTCATAGTACTCTGGAGTGCAAGCTGAGAGGAAAGCAGACTGAATGATGATAAAGATTTCACTAAACTATAGTCAATATAATATTAGTAACCAAATATAAGTATTGAGTCATAGTAAATTCAACTAAACATTTAAACATTTCTTGCTTGTTTTGTTTCTGAGTCATACTTTGGACAGTGCTCAGGGCTAACTCTTGGTTATTTCCTTTAAACATTTAGTGAAGGAGAACTAATAAATTAGTTGCATGCACCTAATTCCTGGACTATCTATCTGGCCCCAAACACCTTAATTTTATTAACGTTTCTCTTTATGCTTCCCACTATTTCAAGGACTAGTGATTCAATGTCACAAATAAAATTCAGAAAACTAGACTCGGGCCTTCCAGTTCACCAATAAGCCTGGTGAAGGTTGCCCAGCTGACTGGAAGTCTGGTAGTGATACTATCAAGCCTGATATACAGAAAAGTAAAGAATATTTTGCTTAGCAGAAGTGAGCCCTGGCTCATATTAGGGCCAAACTGCAACAAGGGGTATAAAAATCGTTTCTATTGTTATGCTTTAAGCATGAGTCCTTAAACTCAGCCCATGTTTTGGGATTGGAGAAATCTTACATATAGACGTTAAGGAGGTGCCAGTTTTCCTTGGTGAGAATAGCCTGAGTTGTACTTTGGGGCAGGCCAGCTGATATGTATGTATAATAGATATTGATTTTGACCTTTTGTTTCTATTAAAGTTGAACTGAGACCTTGAAAAAAAAGAAAAAGAAAACTAGACTTGGAAGTAGCAACCTTCAAGTGATTCGTTACTTGACTTTCAAAAATTCTTAAGTATACCTGAGATATATATATATACATATATATATATATATGTGTGTGTGTGTATCAGACAAAAATGTGAATATAAACCTGTCATGTCTCAGATATGTAACATATGTACAGTTAAATGAAAATTCAGGTCTTTTACATGTAAAATGTGTTCTTTTGGGGTTCTATTAAATGTGAGAGACTCTAGAGTGAATAAAGGAGACATCAGTATTAAGAAAAAGCAACAGTAAAATAATAGTAAGATTAGATAAATATTGAATAGATAGAACCCATAACTAAGTCAATATCCTCAGAACATGAGAGGGGAAGAGCAAGTATTCCTGAGGTTTACCTTAAAATGTGCTAGTAGTTTATATGTGGAATGGCTTTAAAGTGTGATCTGTAAGGGAAATACAGTGGGGAGTGGTTGGAACTTACAACTTTAAACCCCAACATTTTTTAATCTTCTAAACATGCATATTACTTTAATGAATTCATGAATGGATTTTCTTTCTTTTTATTGTACTATTGTATATATATTGTTGTATATATAATATATTATATGTTAAAACATATAAAAATTATACATAATAATTCTATAATTATTGTTTATATGTTTACAATTTATTATATAATAATCATGTGTGTGTTATTATATACATAATAAAATATTGTTGTATGTAAAATTATTGTCATACATTGTACTAAAACTTTTCTAGTGAGTTGTACTTAGCCCAAATCATCTGGTTACTTTATATTTAATTGTAAACATAGCTAGATCCAATGGGAGGAATCATTGCTTTACATGGGTAATTTTTTCCTTTTCTTAATTTCTTTATTTTTAAAATTAATATCTTTATTTAAACACCTTGAGTACAAACATGATTGTGTTTGGGTTTCAGTCATGTAAAGAACACACACCCCCTTCACCAGTGCAACATTCCCATTACCAATGACAAATCTCCTTTCTCCTCACCCCACCCTCACCTGTACTCTAGACAGGCTTTCTACTTCATTCACATTGTTAAGATAGTTCTCAATGTAGTTCTTTTTCTAAGTGCACTCATTACTTTGTGGTGAACTTCATGTAATGAGCTGTAACTTCCAGCCCTCCTCTCTTTTATCTCTGAAAAATTATTGAAAAAATATCTTCTATTTTTCTTAAAACCCATAGATGAGTGAGACTATTCTGTGTCTATCTTTCCCTGACTTATTTCACTCAGCATAATAGATTCATGTACATCCATGTATAGGAAAATTTCATGACTTCATCTCTCCTCATGGCTGCATAATATTCCATTGTGTATATGTACCATTGTTTCTTTAGTCATTCATCTGTTGAAGGGCATCTTGGTTATTTCCAGAGTCTGGCTATTGTAAATAGCTCTGCAATGAATATAGGTGTTAGGAAGGGATTTTTGTATTGTATTTTTGTGTTCCTAGGGTATATCCCTAGGAGTGGTATAGCTAGATCGTATGGAAGCTCAATTTCCAGTTTTTGGAGGAATCTCCATATCGCTTTCCATAAAGGTCGGACTAGACAGCATTCCCACCAGTAGGGGATAAAGTCCTTTCTCTCCACATCCCTGCCAGCACTGACTGTTCTCATTCTTGGTGATGTGCGCCAATCTCTGTGGCATAAAATGGTACCTCATAGTTGGTTTGATTTGCATCTCCCTGATGATTAGTGATGTGGAGAATTTTTTATGTGCCTTTTTGCTATTTGTATTTCTTCTTTGCCAAAGTGTCTGTCCATTTCTTCTCCCCATTTTTTGATGGGATTAGATGTTTTTTTTTTCTTGTAAAGTTCTGTCAATGCCTTGTTTCTCTTCAGATTGCATAAGTTCTGGACATTTTTTTTTTCTGGTCATGCCCGGTGACTCTCAGAGGTTACTCCTGGCTATGCACTCAGAAATCGCTCCTGGCTTTGGGGACCATATGGGACACTGGGGGTTCGAAATGCAGTCCATCCTAGGACTTGCAACACCACTCTGGCCCCTTCATGGGTAATTTTTTGTTGTTGTTTTGCTTTTTGACCACACCCAGCAGTGCTAAAGGGTTACTCCTGGCTCTGCACTCAGAAATTATTCCTGATAGGCTCAGGGGACCATATAAAATGCCAGAGATAGAACTCAGGTCATCTTTGCAGGAGGCCCTACACAGCTACAGCTGCTACAGCTCTAGCACCAGGTATTTTTCAATAATAGGCCAGAACTCAGGAATAGACATTTAAGTTGGCTATATATCACCTAGGATAAAGATCATATTTACTAGAAAAATATATTTTTATAAATGCAATATTATTTATATAACATGTATATATTATTTTATTTTATTAAAACATTAATGTAATCCAGCTCTCTATTGTGTGTCTTTTATGGGAGAGTTTAGTGCATTGACATTTAAGGAGATTATTGACATATGTTCAAAGCCTGAGGTCATAAAAGCAAAATCAGAATATTGGATACATTTTGTGAAAACAGAGTGGTAAAATGTAGTATTAAATAATAAAGAGGCACTTTGGATGGGCTTGGATGGTGGTGAATGGTGATGGAGGGATAAGAGGCATTTCTCTGTGGTCCTAGGCCAAGTGGCTTCAACCTCCACCAGCCGAAGGGTCTGCAAGTTCAGGAGAGCGGGGTGTAGAAAACTCACAGGCAGGCTTCAAGGTAAATCATCTTTATTCCAGGTCCTGGTCAATATGTGTGGCCTATATCATAACCATTTATGCTGGATCCTTATTCATCCCTGCATTCTAACTCGTATTTCAGCTATCTCCCCTCCTGCCCTTTCTCCAATCCATGAAATCCCCTTTTGCCCCTGAGGCCAAACCTTTTGTAACTTCCCCAACACCCCTCCCAGAAATGGGAGGGTCTTTCTTGCAGGTAAGGTTACACAGGAACAATGGGGAGTGGGGCTACAGTAAAGTATTTTTTAATTGTTTACATTATTTATGTTAACTAACTTTCTGATTACTAACTTATTTTCCAAGGTTATGTAGAAGAAGGATACTTCTGAAGAATGGTCATAGGTCATTCAGTGACTGAAATTTGTTCTATTTACATATAGCTTTCTTCTCTCATAGAGTCTTAGGGATAGAACCTTCAAAGAAATTTCTAAATAAAATCAAAATCACTAGCATTGATCCTATCATAATTCTTCTTTTGTAAACAGCCTCAGAATACAACCTTTGCTTTCATTATTTATTGCATACTAAAGTAATGTTGGCTTACTACATTTTATATTCTTTGGAAATATAGGTTCATACCTCTTCAGATCTTTGTTACCAAAGCACATTATCAACAGAAGAACAATAATTCTGTCCAATGTCCAATGAACTTCTCCCCACTTAGAGTAATCTCTTAGCTCTAGAGTCAGATCAAGGATTTATTTTTGGCTTGTTTTTTTTCTGTTGCTTCGCTTTACCTCTAAATAAATATTTAAAGATGTAATGAACCTCTAGATCTATAATCATATTTAGGGAATGACTAGTAAAATGCCATATATTAATAACTGTAATAGTAAACAGGATTATTGATAACATTATAAAATGACAAAGCAATGCAGTGTATTTATAAAGCTTTAAAACTCACATTACTATTGTATGTAGACAACTTTTGAGTTTTTTAACTGAGGTGCCTATATATTTCTCAAGCAATTTTTTGTAAAATATTCATCAATAGTTTTATATGGTTTATTCTTACACATAGAAATAAGAAGTATATATAGTCCTGGCATGCTTTGTAATCAAGAGCCCTAACTCACTATCTAAAACAGTTGCTATTATGACACAACCAAACTAGTTTTCTGTCATATGAACCATATTAATATAGTTAATTCAATCTAATTCATTTCAAAAGAAACATGTTATTCCTCCTGTTAAATATTTTTTGTTTTGTGTAATTAGAGTAATTCATTGTATGCCTTTTGCCATTAAACCATTTAAATGTAAACTGGATATACAATGTATAAGCAATGAACTCAGAACAATCCACTATCTTGGAGGACTTAATTATCAAGAGTAAGATATCAATTATGTAAAAGAGCCTGCTAGCAAATGATCTTTTCATTATAAAGATGTTACTTTCTCTGAAAGTAGAGGTTGATAAACTTGAGTATGTATCAGAACACCAGTCTGGCTTATTATAAAGCAGATAGAAGACCCATCCACGAGTCTGTATTCTATATGTAATTCTAGAACGGAGCTTGACAATGTGCTTTTCTAACAAGTTCCCAAGTGGTGATGATTCTGCCATCAGGGATCACACTTTGAGAATCATTACTCAGGGAGAATGTTCCTAACACCTGACACTGAGTACATTTGTTCTCTATGAGCCTCCACTCCCCAATGGTTATCCCTCTCCTATTAATATCTCTGAAATATAGTGGCTGATGAACACATCTAGCTTTATCAGACCTGGAATGACATGAAACAAGCACTTATAGATTTTAGTACTGTACCTCACCAGTCACAGTACAGGGGTACGCTGGTAAAGAGCTCTCGTTGGCTGATAATTATACATTGATTGATACTGATCTTTAAATATATGAAAATGTAGTTTTTGAGGAAAAAGGGTGTATCTGTGCATGCATGCAATGCATTTGTGATTTTATGTTCTCAAACAAAGAGAAAAATAGTGTATTCGGGGGGAAAGAACAGTAGGAGACAAGAAATGTGCAATCTAAAAGAAAATAAGAAATTAGAATTTAAAATTCATTTTAGCTACTCTGATATAGGATGGGAATAAATATTTTAGAAAGATCACAGTAATAAAATTGTACAAATGGTTTCAGCTTTGTCAGTTATGCTCTTTGACCCATAAAAGCATTTTAATACTCTATCCTATGTAGCTGGTAAAACTAAGAATCACCCCAATTTACCTGCAGTATAGCTGAGGGCACACCAGATATGAGAGGGATCAACCATATCCCAAACAAAAAAGGGGAAAGAAAAAAATAGAAAAGACCTAAGGGGTCATTCAGTTTTAGTCTCTGGACTAGTAGAATATTAAATAAAGCAACATATAAAAATTATGGAAATATACTCAAGAAAACTGAAGACTCTGATGCTCTAATTTTTAGTGCCTCATGAAGTTCAAGGGTTTATTGTCAACTTATTGACTAAGCCTCTATTCATCAAAAGCAAAATATTCCCATAGGCTGCATTAGAAATGGAAATAAAAATCGCAATGTAAAAAGTTGATTTTTTGCGGTATTAAATAGCTAGCTTTTTCTATGTTCATGAATTTCTGCTCTGTAACTGTACTTATTCAAAATATTAAAATGACCTTCAGGCCAACCCCTTTACTTAAAAGTGAAGGAGAAGAGAAAATTACTAGAAGTTGACCATTATAGAAATTACTTGCAAGGCATTTTTCTTTGATAGCTGCAGTTTCACTCATATTATCATCCTTTTCTGTTGACAAGTTTCTAAGATTTTAATCTTGGATTGGAAATGTTACCCTATCAGAAAGGGCTTATATTATCAGGAGCAGTGCTGCCGTGGAATACAGAATCATATATGAGAGCACTTGTTGTATTGAAAAATATACCATTGCTAGGAAAGGCATTTAAATGTTTAGTCGGCTTGCTCATAAATCACTTTCAATGTGTTCAAGTTCTTAGACAACATATTGAAAGCTTTATTATTTCTTTTATTATAGCAGTGTCATTTGCATTGCTGAACTTGGGGTTATGTAGGCAATTTCAGATAAACCCTTGCTTGGAAGGTTTATAACTCGGCGATTAAATTTCACCCTAGCCTAGAATTCAAAAGTAAAATTTTTGTGAGTTTATTTTTAATCTAAAGTATATCTGACACTTTAAGAAGTGGTCAGTTTGACAATTTTGGTTTACAAATGAAAGCAAGGGACCTTAAGGACATAAAACTGACATGGGCATTAAGAGAGTTGGGTATGTTTATTTAAATGCACAGATTTGCTTAATTAGGTTTAGAAAAAGATATGCAACTATTTTTTTTTATTTCTAAATAGTAGCTTTCCTGAAGATGCTGTTCTTTTGCTTTTCTATTATTATCTCTTCTTTAAATTAAATAGACAGTTTTATACTCCCTCAAAGTCAAAATATTTAAAACTATTTGGATGACTAGCATTGTGTACATACACTCAGAACTTTTATTCTTGTGGTCTTCTTTAGGGGATGGGGTGTTCACACCCGGCAGTGCTCAGGGATGCCGGGATTTGAACCACCATCCTGCATGCAAGGCAAATGCCCTGCCTCCATGCTATCTCTCCAGCCCCCTCTTGTGGTCTTCTTATACAAATCTAACACAACACTAGCTAATACTTGCTAACACACTATGCCTATCTTCTGCCTACCATATGTAGTTGTACTTAGAATAAAATGAAACCTCAATTAGCTAAGACTGAGAAAAGAAAATGAGAAGTTAGTACATTGACAATAAGCATTTGGATTAAGGATACATATGAATTAAAAGCTATTAATATGAAAAATGAAAAATTTCCTAAAGCAAATTTTGAAGGAGGTTCAAAAAACAAGTAAAAAACAGAATAATAAATTTTTTATGATTTTGAATATCTTTTTTAATTATTCTGATTATAGAATATAGCAGTTAAGTTTATGACTATAAGGTATTCTCCTAAAGCATACTAGCAATGATTCCCAACTCACTTTATCTTTTTGAAAAACTGAGTTAAAAGACAATAGATATTTATATTCCTTGAAGAGAAATGGATTAGTCATGGTAAATATAATATTACATATTTGAAGAAAAAATACATTCTGATAAAGGGATCTTTCTCAATATAAAGAAACAAAATTTTGAGGATTTTTTTTCCTTTTTGTGTGGGCTCATGCACATGAGCCAATGACTGCCATCTTGCCAGTAGAAAAATGATTCAGCTCAGCTATCATGTTTCAGAAGAGAATAATGTCCAATGATACTTCCAAAGTAGTCTGGTCTGGTCTGACACCGCTGTGGCCTTCTCAGACATGAGTGTGTCAGATGCCTTTTTCTGCATGAACTACAGCAGCCCAATGGCATTTTTGACACCCTCTGGCAGGTAGGGCACAGCTCCATGACTTGGCCTTGTCAAACTTCCAAGCCAACCAATTTGTTTTAGAACTATAAATCCTGGACCACCTAAAACACTTTAATATCCTATAGTATCAGCCTTGTAGTATCACAAGCAATCTGATGGGAAAGTTGCATAGCACTCTATCTGCCTCTGTGAGCTTAAAACTCAACAAACACCAAATCAGAGCTTAGTAAACCCTTAGACACTGATATTAGTAATACCTTGGAGAAATATAGTAATCATTTCAAATTGACCTGTGGTTAATCTAAGATTTATATTCTAGTTGCCTTTGTGTTGTAATAAGCAATATGAAGTAAATTTGTGCCAGCATGGACACAATCTATGAAAGTGGGTGTGTTCTGGGGATAACGGTAAACAGCAAACAGAGGGTAGTGAGATTGGTGTTTGAATAATGCTTGAAATGACCATATTTTGAACAACTTAATAAATCATGGTGCTATATTAAAATTTAGAAAAAAATAAGATTAGGGCCGGGCGGTGGCGCTGGAGGTAAGGTGCCTGCCTTACCTGCGCTAGCCTTGGACGGACCGCGGTTCGATCCCCCAGCGTCCCATATGGTCCCCCAAGCCAGGAGCGACTTCTGAGCACATAGCCAGGAGTAACCTCTGAGCATCAACGGGTGTGGCCCAAAAAAACAAAAAAACAAAAAATAAGATTAAAAGAAAAAATAAACCTATGATCAGATTGGTTTACATTTATGCAAACTAATTATAAAGTAATTATTTGAGAAGTGTTTATGACACACAAAGAAAAAATCATTTAAGAGCAGACCAGTGAATGTCAGAAGGTAAACTAAGAATATCAGTGACATGGAACCTCTAGAATAAAGTGAAATGTTCCTAGTAATGTGCTGCAGCCGGAAGTATAGATGCCAACATCAAATGTCTGTTGAAGAAGGCAACACACTCTCAGGATAGTACAACCTCAGACCTTTGAAAAGAAAGATAGTGTTAACCTAATTTGCATTTGGGAAAGATTGCTCTGAGTGAACTAGGCTCATCTGACAGACCAGTCAGGAGTCTTTCATAGAAATTTGCAAGAAATGCGTGACAGCCTATATATGAGAGTTGAGTGAAAGTGAGAAAAAATGAAAAAATTGATAGCTATGTCAGGGGGAAAATTGGCAGAAACTGGTTACTGACCAGATGTAAAATAGAGATAAAAGGACAAAGAAATGCTTAAGAAATATCTCAACCTCTAATTGATAGATATAGACATAACAGTGAAGTGAAGCTGGACTTACCTCATAATGTGAGCGATTTAGACTTGTAAATATAAGGCTTAAAAGAAATAGAAGATAAGTTATATAGAGCTCATAGAAAATGACAGCATAAAATATGAACACAATCCTGATAATAAACGTACCCAAACTTCTTCCTAAATAGCTTCACTACTATGTATATGTTAGGAAATTGATTGCTGTTCAAAATAACAAGCTGTGCCAGTATTTATCAATGAATATTATGCAAAGAGTAATTACAAGTGTGAAAAATTGAGTTGAAAAACTCATTCAGAGTTCATAAGCCTTACCAAGACTTCTAAGAAACCCAACATAAAGCTTTCTCATTGTGCTAAAAAATAAATATTGTGGTTTGCACCTTTAAAATGGAAATCTATTCTCAGAAAACCTACAGAAATTACCTATTATAAGAAGGGAGCCTCATTACCTTAACAAAAGAACCTAGTTTAGTAACTTCCAGAGTAGTGGCATTTTAGAAGAAGGGATGTAGGGGAAAAATAGACTGAAGAGTTTAGTTAAAATTGCATAGCTATGCCCATATAGTGAGTGAAAATGCAGTATTAGCAGTCACAAGAGAGAAAAGGTCTGAGATCAAAGAAGCTTTTCTCATATAGAGAACTACCAATGTTATATGCATAATTTTTATCTGTGATGTGCTTTAATAAGATCTACTCTTTTATTATATCTTTAAAAATGTCAAAATCTTCTCTTTCCTGGAAGAATACGAAGGATAATAAAGAATAAGGTAAAAGGCCATGAAGAGAAAAAGAGTTCAATGAACTGAGTGCATGCTTTGCATTCAGGTAGCCAGGATTCAATTCCTGTGCCACTAAGTTCACCTAAACATAGCCAGTTTCAATCGTACAGCAATCGTACAGAAAGAGTACCCCAAACACCACTAATATTAACCCTCACCTAAAAGATAAATCAAAATCAAAAGTAAAAAATATAATTGAGGTGGTAGAAGACATGAATTATGCATTCAGACTACCATGTGCTACCCACCCTTACCACTGCTGATTATAGCTCTTGTGGCATCCAACACAGCAGGCCTGGGCAAACCCAGAATTGGCTTATACTGATAATAAAAAATTCAATAAATTTGTTTTTTAAAAAAATAACAGGGCAAAGAAAAAATAAAGGGGTAAAGCATTTGTCCTGCATATGGCCAACCTAGGGTCAATCCTCCAGAACTACCAAAAGTTGAAGAAGGAAGAGGACTAGGAGAAAAAAATAGGAGAAAAAGGAGAAGAAAAGGAAGAAGAAAAATAAAAAGATGATGAAAAGGAATAAAGAAGAGGAGGAGAAGAAAAAGAAGATGAAAAAGAAGAGGAAATAAAGAAGACAGAAGAACAAGAACAAGAAGTACAAGAAGATGAACAAGTATAAGAACAAGAACAAGAATTTGATTTTGCATATAGAAGGCACAAAGAAAACCTTTAGAAGATCAAAAATACAACTTGGATGCTTCCATTAGAAACAACCACAAATACTAAACAACAAAAATACTAAACAATCAATTAACATATCAATGAATTGGCAAAAAAAAAGGAAATTTGAAGCTGGAGCAGTGGCACGAGCAATAGGGTGTTTGCCTTGGAGCTAATCTAGGATGGACAGCAGTTTGATCCCCCGGCGTCCCATATGGTCCCCCAAGCCAGGAGCAATCTGAGTGCAGAGCCTGGAATAACTTGTGAGCATCACCAGTTGTGCCCGCCCAAAAAAATAATAATAATTTTTAGGTGGCAGATAGACATGAGAATGGGGAAAGTTGGAGCACTGGAGCATGCAATCTCCTAGAAAGTTTCCCATCAAGAAGTCCTGAGTTGGCCATATTTCTATGTTAAATTCTTCAAGCCATGTCAGACTCTGTCCTATAGTCATTCATTTTAGAATCAATAAACCTCCCTGTTCAAAAGGACTTGGTGGGATAAAGGGAAAGTGATAGCTCTTTGAGGATATTGCTTCTGCAGAAAGACTCGCTATTCTTTGTGATCTTCTCTTATTCTTAATCACACTTCTGTAAATAGTCACTCCTTAACCACCATAGTTGACTAAGTGAACTCTCCTTTTTGAGAGTGTCATCTGTTGCCTTACAGATCCCTGACCAATATAATGATGAACTATTGCAAATATTATTTAAATAAAACTATAAAATTGGTTAATGGCTTCAAAATCTACAGATATTGTATACATTTTGGTAAGAAAAATGGATTGGCATACAAGAAATACATAGAAAAGACAATAGGAGGTTACTGGGTGGTCTTGATAAATAAGAAAAAATGTTACATAACTGTGTGGGTGCAAACCTTATTTAGAAGAGTGATCAAGAGGTAATAAAGTGTATCAAAACTGGTAGATATTTTTATAATAAGTTGTAATAAAAATAATAAATTGACATAATGCTTTTGAGGTGACAGGACCAAAATATATACATATCGATATACACACATTTTTAGCTTGGTATTGACAGACAGAGACAGAGAATGAAAGGAGAGAAAGAAAATTGAATCAACAAAAACAAACAAGCAAAAAAACCCCAATAAATTATAGATAGAGGCACGATAGGAAGCAGAAAAATAAAGGGTCAAGATCATGTATAAGTAAGCACTTTCATCACTGAAGATATTTTTATTTAAGTAAAATAAAATTAGGGAAAGGAGTGTAGAGGAGCCATAGAAATATTACAAGGGATAAGGCTCTCACCTTACATGCACCCAACTGCCAGCATCCCATATGGTTCCCTGGGCACTGCCAGAAATAATTACTGACTACAGAGACAGGAGTAATCCATGAGCATCTTCTGGTGTGGTCCAAAAGCAAAACAAACAAAGTATAGAGGTGAAAAAGATGATGCTGCCAAGCATTTGTCATTTTGAAACAGAACAATAAAGCTCATTTCCGAGGCAAGAAGGTGTAAAGTGGGGCCTTGATAAAATGAGTAAATTTTAGGAAAGTTACTGTGAACACTGGGAGAGGCTGCTTTACTTTTAATCATTTTATGGTCCATGACAGCCAATTCACTTTTAGTGGGGGACATTCGGTTCCCCTACTGGTGTATGCATGCCAAAGACAATTTTCCTTAGCTTTGAGGAAGAAAATTTAGATTAATTTCTGTGGTTTCTATTGTTGTGGAGCTTAAGAGGTAACCCAGGCTCCTGTAAATCTGACACAAGGTTTACAAATATTCATCAGGCACACTAACAAAAGAAACACAGCAAGAGCAAAAAGCAAAGGAACAAATGAGAGATAGCAACAAGATGAGGGAGAAACCTAGCAACCAGCAAATAACAGCATTCAAATTCATGCCATGTAGTCACTGGATGTTTATTAGGGAAGCAAAGAAGATGAGGTTTGATGAGACTTTATAACTTAATAAAATTTCTTTGGGGTCACGGAAACAATGTGGACAGCATGTTTTGTACTCCTTCATCATCAAAGGCCCAGGATTAATGAAAGAGACTTCTTTCTCAGGTCTGACAATGTATTGTCATATGACTATGCTGATATACTGAGCCTGATGAGAATGGCTCTATTCCGTTGCCCTGCCAACACTTCTTGAGTACCAGAAGAGTTCAGCACCACTTTGTGTTCTTTTGTTATCTTTCTTAGTGAAGCTGACCAAAATAGAAAAGCTACTCACTAATGACAATGAATGCCAGAAATGTGAACAACTCTTGAAATGAAACTATATGTAGGCATGTTCAAGCTACGCAAATGCAAGTATCAGAATATTTTCCAAAACTTTGGTTAATATTTTCATAGCAAAATCTCATTTTTATTACAAGCCTGTGGTATGCCAAATTTACCTCATGAAAACACCGTCATTACAGTAAAATGACAAGGTAATACTATGCACCATTTTAGACTCCCAAATCGTGGTCCCTAACCATCTGGAACAGTTTCACTTTTAGATTTAAAACTATGTACAAATAGAATCCAGATAAGGTTATGTTTGAGCAAAAGATTTATAGTTAGAAATTCTTCACCTGGGAAAAATTTCTCTTTAGAAGTATGATAGGGTCCTCAGTAACCTCAGGTTTTTCATTTGAACCATACCATAGGCCAACAGCAGATAAAGGATATGATTAATATTAAGTGAAATAATATATTTTAAAAGCTAAATAGTACCCTGGGTTTTATCTAGGGTCTCTTCAGCAGCACTCAGGGGTATTCTCTATCTGAATTGTACTGGACCACAAAAGGTACTACTTGGGAGCTTTAAACTCTCTCCCAAGGCCTCACCTATATTTTAAAGGAAGTTTAATTGTCTAGTAAACTATCCATGTATTAAAACCATCAAGCATTATTTGATTTTACAAGATAAATAACAGGTAGTTTGTTTGCCTACATATTCATTCATTTATGCTTCAAGTTCCTTTTTTAAAATCTCTAATCAATACGTATTTTTAATGACCACCATTGAGATAAGATGCATTATCCTGATTTTGTAACAAAGGAAACAGACTCCAAGTTTATGTTGTGGTTACATCAGTTCACTTAGCTAATAAGTGGTGGAGAATAGATTTTACCCGAGAATGTTTGATTCCAAATCTGTAAGAAAACTTATAAAGAAATTTTATAAGAAGCATATTCCAGGAACTAACCTCTTCTCAAGAGAAAATTCTGCATCTATATAAGCAGCAGAGAAAGATACTTTGCTTTTGGCTTTGCCTGTGAAGCATAAAGAGAAGCTCATGTCACAAAGACAATCTCTACAAACGAAATTGGAAGATCCTGAAAACTTGAAAAAATAAAATACCCAGATTTAATTTTCTACCAATACTTCTATCATTAATCTTTTAAATGGATTTTATAAGAACTTCATTACACATAACTCTAGTCCTGAAATCTCAGATTTACAGAAGCTAAAATTCTCATTAAATATAAAATGTGAATAATTTAGATTACATCCTACTGTATAATAAATATACATCCCAGACAGGAAGAGATCTATAACCTCATTTGCCTCCTGACATCCAAAGAACAGCTTTCCCTGGCAAAAAAAGAAAGGTTGCTGACTCTAGAAATTTAAGCAGTTAGAATTCTTTGCTAGAGTCCTAACAAAGAAATAGATAATTTTTGGACCAAAACAATTTTATTAATGAAAATGACTTAGAAAAAAGTCCTACTATTAGATTAACTAGTTTTAAATTCTACATAGGCCACTTAGAATCTGTGTGCCCCTGGACAAATTAAGAAACCTCTCTTTGTTTTATAAATTGGAGACAGTGAAATAAATTATTAAATTATGTTCATTATTTATTACTAGGTACATAATAAAATATAGTACATGTTATTAGTTTAATTATTGATGATAATGATGCAATGAGTATAACTGCATATATATGCTGTGTGTATATATATGTACATACATGTCTAAGAAGAATTCTCCACTTATCCTTTTGTTCTTTATTGGAGGAATGGGGCATCTTAAGCAGTGCTGAGTGGAATAGGAAGTTACACCTAGCAACTCTTAGACAAACCGATGATTCAATTCAAAAGGCTCACTGTGCTCAGGGAAGTAAGTGGTTCTAGGGATTGAATCAGGAGGCATGTGCACTGTCCCCTAAACTACCTCTCCGCCACTGTACCTTTAATTCCTGACCTGCTATTTCCATCACAGGGCAAATTGCAAGTAACATTATTTACAGCAATGAAGTTTCATAATGCTTATCCTTAGACACAG
Organism: Suncus etruscus; assembly: GCF_024139225.1. Taxonomy (NCBI): domain Eukaryota; kingdom Metazoa; phylum Chordata; class Mammalia; order Eulipotyphla; family Soricidae; genus Suncus; species Suncus etruscus. The sequence goes on from NC_064848.1 coordinate 53,546,121, forward strand.
AGGCATGATCAGAGAGACCTGATAAGCCTAACATACATTTTCAATTTTTTTTTTGGGGGGGGGGCCACACCCAGTGACGCTCAGGGGTTACTCCTGGCTATGCGCTCAGAAGTCGCTCCTGGCTTGGGGGACCATATGGGACTCCGGGGGATCGAACCGCGGTCCGTCTCCTAGGCTAGCGCAGGTAAGGCAGGCACATTACCTCGAGCGCCACCGCCCGGCCCCACATTTTCAATTTTTTTAACAGAAGCAGATCCAGAACAAAATTAGTGAAAATTTAAAAAGTTTATTTCAAAGCTACCATTTATTAGATATAATGCATCAGTAAATCTCTCAACAACTAAGCAATTCATAATAATTAAATATCACAGTGGAGGAAAATGTTTATCCAGAAAGTCATATTGGCTTTTTTGTGTGTTAAGAGCCAAAATGTTTATACATGTATATAAATATATATATATAAATATATATATTTTTACATACATCTCCCTGTAATTTCTTCTCTATAATACCATCCCTCTACTGGCCCCATCCTGCTTTTGACTCCCTCTCTTATCACAGAAACTATGCTTTTATGTAGTTCAATATCTCACAAGACAGGATGTCTTCTGATATGCACTTTGGCTTGGCTTGACTTGCCTGCCTTATGCTTTATTTTAATGGTTACCTTCCCAGCATTCTGTTCTTCCTTCAAAATGATTTCTTAAGGAAGAGTCAATTCATTTTTTGCTAGGCTCAACCAGTATTGAAATCTCCTAGAATAATAGAAACAATTAGCTCACATGTCTTTATACTTAAAAACTGTGTCAGGCATATTCTCAATGCTTATTATGTATGAGCTCAGTTTTTTTAAAAAGCCATTTTATGGATGATGAAACTAAAGTTACTTAACTTAATGAAAGTCACAGAGTTTGTGAGAGGTAGTATAGAAATTGTCAAGAACTGACTTATTTCAAAATCCAAATCTTAAAGAACATTTTACTTTTAATTAAAAATATAGCCAAATTTGAACAGATGTTTTCTAGAATGTTTTCTAGAAAGTCTGGGTGGGAGGAAAGACTTCTTGGTCAGTTTACAGTAAATAAAGCCACCAATTTTGGTAGTGTTCAACTTAAGACTTTATCATGACTATAATTTAAGTTTTCACTTGGTTATTTGTTTCCAGTATCAGATATTAATTCAAACATTAAAAATCCCAAACATACTTTTTAAAAGATAAATCCGCCCCTAATTACAAGAGAAGAGTCAATATCACCAAGACATTCTGACAATTTTAAATGTGTTGAACACAGTTTAGAGACAGGCCTGGTCTGAAATAGTGAAAGTCAAATAAACAATGACTGGAGATATCAAAGAATCTGACATATTTAATTGTTTTTATTTTTACAACATTATCTGGTATAGGTCCCAGAGATATAGTACAATAGGTAAAAATCATTTTCCTTGCATGCAGCTAACCCAGTAAGGAGTTACCCATGAGCATAAAGCCAGGAATAATCCCTGGACACACCCAGTTATGCTCCCAAATTATTTACTATATGTACCCAGAGAAAATTAAAAATAACTATAGATAAAATGATTAAAACACCATACCGGGCCCGGAGAGATAGCACAGTGGTGTTTGCCTTGCAAGCAGCCGATCCAGGACCAAAGGTGGTTGGTTCGAATCCCGGTGTCCCATATGGTCCCCCGTGCCTGCCAGGAGCTATTTCTGAGCAGACAGCCAGGAGTAACCCCTGAGCACCGCTGGGTGTGGCCCAAAAACCAAAAAAAAAAAAAAAAAAAAAAACACCATACCAATGGTACAAATTGTCAACTTCCCATAGAACATAATAATAATTAGATGTAAGGAGTTGTCAGTGAACAAGTCCGGGTTCCTTGAAAAAATTGAAATTCTGTAGTTAATGATTCTTAGATGTTTATTTGTACAAAGTATAGTGATATGTTAATAACTGACTGGCTTTACTTTATAAATTTAAATATGATGTGATAGACTAAAAGCAATATGACATTGTAAATCCTAAAAATTGTCTTAGTAAACTCAAAGAAAGTACTTTAGCTTAGTGATATTTGTAAGCTCTAAAAGATCACACAAATATGAGAGATTATCATTAACTATGATAATAGAGCTAAAAAAAACTATTCCTACCAAGTGAGCTTCAGAAGTTAGAAAAGAGCATCCAGGGGAAAATTCAATTTTTTATTAATTAATTTTGGGCTTTGTGCCAATTGAATTCTAACTCTAGAACTATTTTATATAATTATAATTTAGGAGTGCCAGAAACAAATAGCTATCAAGTCCAACCACTTGTACAGAGAACAAATTAGTTCATAAAATATAGTGAATTTTATCTCCAAATTGGAATTTTGGCCTAAGTCAGCAACAGACAGTCTTTAAAAAAATGATAATTTTGTTTAACTATGCTTTCAGATGAAAAGTAATGCCACTAAAAGTGAGGTAATATAATTAGGATAAAAATATATTCCTATCAAGAATATCCAAACAAGAGTCCATTTATGATAGTATCATTTTAATATATTTTAGAAACTAATTCTATTTGATTTCAGACACCGGAAATTTCAATGACTTTCATTTGCAAAATTAAATACGTGCATTTTAATTTTATTCTTGAATATGGAACTAGGAGTCTCCATTTTTTAATAAGAATCTCAATACTGGGGATGTAGGGGGTCTGAGAATGAAGTTAGCAATCACAGCAAACTCAAACTAGGCTTTGGTCCAGATCAAAGCAAGGTAGGTGTCAAAAATGAGTGAAGTAGTTTTGATGGATACCATGGTGAAAAGAGGAAATTCTTTCTGGTCTCTTATAAACTCTCTCTTATCCATAAACCACTTGTGAGCTTTCACAGTGATATTCTACTTCTCATTATCTGAGATTACAAACTTTTCTTCTGTTTTCAAGACACTCACTGCATCAAATAATTTTCTCTCTTCTCCCCTCTACTGTCTAAGTTCTTCATTTCCCATCACAGTAAAATGAATAAAGTTTTTTACCAGAAGATACTTAATGGTAATTTTGACACAAAAATCCTATTCACTGGTTTGGAGGAGAATTTGCTAAACAAGAATTTTTGAATTTTTTATAATAATATCTTTTTCAAATATATAATTTTAATTTGACTTTTATAATTTTAAATTATTTTGGATTAATTTTTAGAATCAAAATATTAAACTAAAACTCTTTTGCTGAGGACTGTATTTGCAAATAGAATAAAGTATAAAAGGCTAATAATTTTATAAATATCCTTTTTTCTTTGTAGTTACTCAACACTTAAAACCCTATGTGACAAACTTTTGCTAGGGATATTTTTTTAAATAAATAAGGTTGAGATGAGAAATAATATAGTGTGAGAATGGTTGTTTTGCATGCAGTCGACCTAGTTTCAAATTCCCTGAGCACCACTAGACGTGATCCCTGAATGAAGAGACAATTGTAGCCCTGACCAAGTACTGCTAATGTGGCCCAAAAACAAAGGGAAGAATCAGTATATAAAAAAATAAAAATAAGAACAACTAATATAAAAAAACAATGAACTGTAAGAAATTACTAGAAAATTATAACCCAACAAATTGAAAAACCTAGAAGACATGGATACATTTCTAGAAATATCCACCCAAAAAAGATTCGATTATAAAGAAGCACAATCTAAAGAGACATATTACTTGTAAGATATTGAGTTAGAAATAAAAATATCTACCAATGGGGATGGAGACATATACTACATGGGATAAGTTTTATGCTCTGCATGACCCTTGAGAAAATTGAAGTACCTTGGGTAATCCATGGCACTATAGAGCCCCAGTAGCCCCACATCCTCAAAAATAGTTGGCCTTGTTGGCCAAGAAACACCAGGATCTCGCCTCAATAAAACTGGGAGCCAATCCACAAAATAAAGTCTCCAAAAAAAAAACAAAAAACAAAAATCTAAGATGTGATTGCTTCACCTATAAATTCTACCATAGCTCCAAAGAACTAATGCTAATAATTTTCAAATAATGCTAAAATTATGAGGTCAACACTTCTTTTTTTTTTTTTTTTTTTTTTTTTTTGGTTTTTGGGGAACACCCGGTAACGCTCAGGGGTTACTCCTGGCTATGTGCTCAGAAGTTGCTCCTGGCTTGGGGGACCATATGGGACACCGGGGGATCGAACTGCAGTCCGTCCAAGGCTAGCGCAGGCAAGGCAGGCACCTTACCTTTAGCGCCACCGCCCGGCCCCCAAGGTCAACACTTCTAAACTCATTATATGAGGCTAGCTTTACTCTGGTACTAATAGAAGGCAAGATCACTACAAAAAATTACAGGTAGGTCAATAAACTTATAGCAAAAAATCTTCAAGAGTATGCAAAGTGAGTTGAATGATATTTTAAAGGTCCACAAATAATGATCAAGTATAATTAATTCTAGGAATGCAAGTATAGCTCAACACTCACAAATCATTAGGTGTATCACGAAATTACGTGTGTTTACAAAATGAAAGAGGTAGGATTTAGACTAACAAATGATCATCTCAAAAAAAAAAACGAGAACAAAAAAAAAAGTATTTGACAAAAGTCAACAGAAATTTATGATGCAGATAAGTGGTTAAATTAAAAGAAAAACCGTCAGCATAATAAAAGTAGTGGGGCCGGCCAGCTGGCGCTGGAGGTAAGGTGTCTGCCTTGCAAGCACTAGCCAAGGAAGGACCGCGCGCGGTTCAATTCCCCGGCGTCCAATATGGTCCCCCTCAGCCAGGGGCAATTTCTGAGCGCTTAGCGAGGAGTAACCCCTGAGCATCAAACGGGTGTGGCCTGTAAAACCAATAAATAAATAAATAAATAAATAAAATGTCAATAGAATAAATCCAAGAATATCTTTCAAGATTAAAGACCTCTAAGATCCATAGCAGTATAAAGATAATCACACTCACCGCTTTTATTAATCAAGTACTATATTTTCAGTTTTAGTCAAAACTTTCAGTCAAGAAAAAGAAACATTTTAGGCCACACAAATAGGAAAGAAGTAAAATTATCACTGTTTAACAAAGACTGTTTAAATATATAGAAAACCCTAAAGATCTTACCAAAAATCTGTGAAGTTAAACATTTTTCGAAAAGCTTATATAAGGAGATAATTTGGGGATTAAACTGCATACTTTACATACAGGAAAACTGGGGTTCTATCCCTGGGAGTGACCCTTGAGCTCTGAGTTCTGAGTAGATTATAATAAAATTGGGTATAACCCCAAAACATGAGAATAAAAAATAGATAAAAAGCGCCCAGCATTTCTAGTCAATAAATTACAGAAAGAGAAATTAATAAATCTACTCATTTCTAATATCATAACATAAATGAAAATATCTAGGAATATAAATTAGGGATGGAACACAATCCTGGCTGTAATCAGGAGACCATATAAGGTGCGAGGGATTGAATTAGGGTCTATCACAGCCAACTCCTTCCTTAAACTCTGTACTATTTTTTGCCTCTCCATAGAAACAAATTTAACTAACATAATGTTAACACTGAAAACAAGAAAATACTGATAGGATAAATGAAAGAAACACAAACATATGGAAAGAAATTCCATACTCAAAGGAACACTGGTGATAATGTTGTGGGTACTTTTGGTGGCCATAGGGTGCTTTATATATCAAAAATATACACTTCAGCACTAGTGCAACTATCATACCAAATAAATTAAAAATGTTTTAAAGTAAAATTAGTTAGTTAAAAAATATTTTAATGCTTATAATTAAAATTTACTACAAAACTGTTCATCCTTGCCAAAAATATTTATAGCTACTACCTATATTTTAACATCCAACATTTTTTACAGAAATAGAATAAACATTTCTAAAATTAATATGAAACCAATAAAGATTTCAAATAGTCAAAATAAATGTTGATCAAGGACAAATCTAAAGTATTCTGATACCTGATCTTGGACTTTGTCACAAGGTCATAATAAAAAAGACATCATAATATTAGCCAAAAATAGAACAATGGAATAAAATTATGAGCTAGATATAATTTTTTTCATAGATTGTTTTGCAACAAAGGAAGTAAAAATATGTATTGGGAAAAATAAAACATTTGGTGTTGGAAAAACTGGAGAGCCTCATGCAAAAGAATGAAACTAAACCTTTGTCTCACACCATATTGACAAATCAATTCAAAATATGTCTATTTCTGAATGTAATACATAGCATTATAAAACTCTTAAAATAAAAACATAGGTCTTATATAAGTTTTACAATGTTTTTTATCTGAATTTAAAATAAAATCTACTACATTAAAGTAGTGTGTTTACATAAAACTAGAAGTCTTTTACATATCTTAAAACCGTCAACAAAATGAAAATTGACCCAGTGAATAAAAGAAAATATTTGATAGTATACCTTGCAGTGATGGCTAACCTTTTTGAGCCCGAGTGCCCAAACTGCCGCACAATGCCAGTCCTCCCAATGGCCAGTCCGGCCCTGTTGCCAGGTAAGCTGCAAAGCAGACACCGGCACACTCACCTCCCGCCACGCAGCATATCTTAATTGCGGACCCTTCCCGCATGCCAGCTGCAAGGCCTTCACGTGCCACTGCTGGCATGCATGCCATAGGTTCGCCATCTAGGGATAGGAGGTTAATATCAAAAATATTAAAAATCTATATAGCTCAATAGCAGATAATAATCTACTTTTAAATTGGTCACAATATCTGAATAAACATGTTTTCTAAAAATAAATTACATGTGGCAAATTAGTACGAAAAAAGATGTTCAACATCATTAATTAGATAGGAGATAAAAATCAAAGGCACAATAAAATGTCATATTACTAGGAGAGTTATCATCAAAGAGACAAAGCATAACCAGAGTTGTTAAGGATATAAAGAAAGGAAAACACATATGAATTGTTGTTGGGAATACAGATTGGTATAGTCTGTATAAAAAATAGTACTGAGGATGATCAAAAAGTAAAAAATAAAGCTACCATTTAATCAAGTAATTCCCCTTCTGGGTATTTGTCTGAAGAAAACAAAAATATTGACTTGAAAAGACCCCTATTTTCACTATAACATTTTATAAATAAGATGTGGAAACAACTAGAAGATAGTATTTAAGAATTATGTTTAAAAATATTATGGAGTGGAATATTTTTCAACAATAGAAATGAAAATATTGTCAGTTCTAACAACACTTATGATCCTTGATGGCATTATACTACTTGAAACCAGTCAAACAAGGAAAGA
>NC_064848.1:53553489-53668489 GCF_024139225.1 Suncus etruscus
AAACAAGGAAAGACAGGTATCATGCAATCTCAATTATATGTAGAATCTACAAAGGAATTAACAAGAGAATAGAATAGATGGTAGAGGCAGAGGGTGGAGTGTGGTGAATGCATGATGATATAATGCATGCATGGTAAATACAGTAAATAATATTATAGTGCATAATTAAAAGTTCCTGAAAGTAAAACTTCAAATTTTCATCACAAGGAAAGAAGTATCTAGCCATAGCATGGTAGCTCACTTTTCATGATGGTCATTTCACTGTATATACAAATGTCAATTACATATCATTATCACATCTACCAATTCTCTTACAGTTTATGTCAGAAATGAATATATTTTAGTTATACCGCAATTTAAAAGCATACTATATGAATTATGCAACATATTAGCAGACTACATTTAACCAGAAACAAGTTACTTTGATAGCTCTATTTTAGAAAAGAATGAAGAATTCCAATGCAGGATTGGAATGACGGGCCTTAATCATGAATGAATAAATAAATGAATGACAAGCTAACTGTTTAGGACTGCTTATCTTACTGTGTTTCTTCCAAGATCTATCCTAATGCTTGAAGTAATTAAGAGTGGCCATTCCATTGTTTTCAATAGGGAGACTGTCCACTAAAACATCTCTACACTTGTTCATTATAGACACGTCCTTCCCGCAACAGCAACATTTTATTTTGTTTGGGGGGTTGTTGTCTACCTATCTTTCATGGTGCACCTCATTGCATTTTTAAAAGATGTTTTTTCCAGGAGCTAATTGAGCTTTATCTATGTGAGTGAGCTAGAATCTGTCACTGACAGCCTGCAGAAGGCCATTTTTTCAATTGCTTGAAAGAACTAAAGAGTCAGACATGACAAACTGCAGCTCGGAATACCTGGCAGCAAGCCCATTAGTGCTGCTGTGCCAAGATGCACTAATAAATTACTTAGAGAACACAGACTCACTTTATTTCCATCATGAAACTCACCACCCTAAAACCAAAGAAAAAGATTTGATTTTTTTCTCCTATCACAGTTTGTCAGGGCCTTTTGGAAACAGAATGCATTATTTATTTTTCACAAAACATAATTGCTGGCAAAACCACTCTAGTCTATGAAAACAGCTTTCTTTTGTTTCTTCTATGATTTCTTGAAAAACAAACCTTAGGCTTTCTTTCTACCCCTTATGCTCTGCCAAGTAGTAACTGTTAACATAGTAGCAACAGTAGCAAATTAAAAAAAAAAGAAAAATCAAACTGTGCGTTTTCTCCAACCCTGTTTTGAAAATGGAATCCTATTGCCTTCCCTTATATCCTATGAGATAATTAACTTTTCCTAAAGGGTGAAGAAATAGTACCTATTTCAGGAGCCAGAGCCATAGCACAGCAGTGTGCTTTCCTTGCACGCTGCAGACCCAGGTTAGGTTCCTGTCATTCCGTATGGTGTCTTATGCCTGCCAGGAGTGATTTCTCACTGCAGAGCCAAGGGTAACCCCCTAGGCTCTGCAGGTGTAGCCCAAAAATCCCCCACCCTACCCCACTCCCACACAGAGAGTACCTATTTTATCAACCACTGACTTAAAGGACTAAAATTAAGTTGGCAAAAGTGACTGCCAATATCCTGATTAACTACTCCATTTAGCTTGGATCAAACCCTTATATTGGCAAAACAGCCAAAATACAGTTCTAGGTCTTAAACTGATGAGAACCTCTATAAATAATTTAATTTTCTGAAATGACTTATTTCACTGTCTACCTCTGAGTTCTAATGCTCTTTTGATTATAGAGCACATTGATACCTAATAGATTTTTGTGGCAATATTTGTGAGATCCTCATTTTTGTTAGACTCCTTTTATAACCACTATACAACAAACTAGAAGTGAATTATCTGATTATGAGACAATATGGAAATATTTTGGAGAGAACATGCTATAGAGAAATGAAAAATAGATTGCAGTTGCTGGATGATAGAGGTGAAGATATCAACAACAATAAATTTAGATCCCCCAGTATTCTGTTTGATATGATCAAACATGATGAAGTCCAGTCCAAAGCACAAATATAAACATTTTTCCAGTAATTAATTGAAGCTTAACAGGAATAAGGGCATAGATTCCTAGGATATCATTGGCAACCTTTCACACTTCTCTCTCTCTCTTCTCTCTCTCTCTCTCTCTCTCTCTCTCTCTCTCTCTCTCTCTCTTTCTCTCTCTCTCAATTTTGGTTTTTAGTTCTCAACCAGTGGTGCTTAGGACATAAATCTGGTTCAAATCTCAGGACTCTTCCCAGGCTTAGGGATTGGGATGCCAAGGATTGAACCTGGATTGGTTTTCTGCAAAGCAAGAACCCTACCCTAACCTTGACCCTAACCCTAATCTTCACCCTGATCCTAACCCTGACCTGACCCTAACCCTAACTCTACTACTGACCCAAACCTTAACCCTAATCCAGATCCTGACCTTGATTCTAATCCTAACCCTGTATTAACACTCTGGCCCCTGTTTACAATTCTCTTGTTATCAACATCAACAACTTTTCTTAAATTAATTCTTCTAAGTACTGTTATTTTCTTAACTACATCTTTCTCAGTTGACTTAGTCACTGCTGTAGCAAAAAAAAAAAAAAATGTTTGTATTTTCTTCATTAGACCCAGGCAGGGCACTGAGAATAGAATGTAGATGTGTTTGATTCAAAATCATGTACTTTCCAGGAATGGTTACTAATATCTTAGGTATTTTAAATATGATAGTTAAAAAAGGATTATCAGAAGATACATATGAAAGAGGAAAATGATGTATATTAAACATGTACATATATCTCTATACATGCCTAGAGAGAAACATAGATTCGTATTTTTTTCCTTTTGGATAAACCAAATTCTTGATCAGAATATTTCTAAGACACTGTTTAGAGTAGAGAAAAACATTTTATATAGGGAAGTCAGAAGAGAAATAAATCTTGTTCTAAGGAAACCTGATAACCCCACTCCAGCATTTTCTATCACCTCAAATTCACCTTTCCTTCATTCTTAGCAATTCCAACACCTATCTCCATCTTTGTTCTCTGTTTTTTTCTCCTCTATTAATTTCTAGGTTAAAAGGATAAGGCAAAATATTCTGAAAAATATCACTTGCCTTATTTTAAAAATATTAGTGAAATAAAACTTGAAAAATATAAAAATCTCATCATGTATTTTTCAATGTTTAGCAGTTATAGCTTGTTTAGTGTGAACATTAATATGAAAGGTTTGTTCTATTTGCATTTGAGCTTTAATGCCTCATAAATCTGTTCAATTAGAATCAATGAAGAGTAGATTAAGCATCAATATATCTATTCTAAATTTCTTCTCTTTTTTATCACTACCATGGTCTGAGCATCACTGGATAGTGCTCAATGTTACCTATTTTTGAACACGAGCCAGACAGACTAGGAGTCTCATAGCCACTTTAGCCACTTGCAGATTTAATGGGTTATGGATATAGTATTACCTCTTGCTACCTGGGTGATCCCAGGCCAGTGAATGAAATTTTCTGACATTTAGTTTTATCTTCTTAAAAACATAAATTTTATTGATCTGTGACCCTCTACAAGATATTATCTAGTTTTCACTCTCAAAAACTATAACTGTTTCCCGTATGGAAAGGAATATCCTTACATTATATGGTAAAAGATAAGGTAGCTTATCTTGCTAATTTTGATGGTCCATACATGAATCATAGTAAAAATGGGACAGAGGAAATTTGAAATAAGACACAAAGGAAATATTGAATAGGAAAAATCAATGTAAATAGAGAGGCAGGGATTGGGATGATAGTCATAAGCCAAGAAACTTCTGGAATTAATAGAAACTGAAGACAGAAACCATTCTTCTCTAGGACCATCAAAATCAGTATGTCCCTAAATAAATACTACTCAACAGTAAAACAATATGAAATAATGCTATTTGTCACTGCATGGGTGGACCTGGAGGATATCATGCTAAGTGAACTCCAAAAGAAGATACACATATGCAGAATGATATCTTTGTATATGCAAGATAAAAAAGAACAGTAAGAGAATAAAAAAAAAGAATTGGCAAAGGAACCAAAACCCTAAAATTGGCCTACAGCACTAAACTCACCTTTAAGGATAGATGTTGTGATCGGATGAGGATAAAGGGTGGGCAGGTAATTCCTGAAATAATGGTGAATAGATGATGGCACTTTAGTGGAGGATGTGATGTTAGGATGCTATATGTATGAAACTCTAACATTAACAATATTGTAAATCAGGAGACTAAACAAAATTCTTTTAAAAAGGAGCTTGTCCCTAATAGCACAATTCTCTTAGAATTCTGTTCAAAACTCTGAATGTTTCCATAATAATTTTCTGCAGCTGCCCCAGGAAATGAGTACAGGATGGACTTTAGAATACAGTCAGGAACATTACTCTCCTCTCATTAGATGATTCATCTAGTGATTCCTGGAAACAGTGAAGCCCATATTTAGTGTTCAGGTTTAGAAGGACTTACCAAGAAGAGAGAAAGTGCACTGTGGATCTTAATACTTTGCAGACTCTCAGCATCACCAATGAATTGTTGAAATGCAGAATGTCAAGTCTTGATAAGAACTGACTAAATTAAACTGTATTTAACCAGTTCTGCAGGTGTCTAATCAGTACATTAAATGTGTTAAATAATAGACCTGGTGAAACAGGTATGATAAGGTAAAAAAAAAAAAAGGAAGAAAATGGCTTAGTGGACAACATATATCATTTTGCAAAACAGAAAAGAAAAGAACAAAGTAAGGAGCTTAAAAATGTAAAGTTGAGGGTTGGAGTGATACTACAATCAGCAGAGCATTTTTCTTGCACTTGGCCTCCCCCCAGTTCTACCCCTGGTATACCATATGATCCTCTAAGCCTTCCAGGAATGCTTCCTGAGCACAAAATCAGGAAGTAAAATCAGGAAACACCATTGGGTGTGGCACCCAAACAAACCAATACCAAAAAGTAAAATTGAAAAGGTAAAAAGGGTAAGGAAAGGTCTTAGTGATACTGTCATTTGGGGAGTTTGAACCTTATTGTGGTACCTCTGAAGGTTCATTGAGGACTACTATACACTTGAGAGAAACATAATCACACATGTAGTGGAAAGATTTCTTGTGAAGCTGACCAGGGAGTATTTTCGAGGGAACATCTTAAATAGTCCGGAATAATTGAAAAAATATTCAAATTAGATTAATAGTTTCACTATGGAGGTTGAGGCTGAGAAAAGAAACACTTGAACATGTACAAAACAATGAGAAGATTTTAAATTCATGCTTAATTATTCTTTAAACTTAAATATTTTCAGGTTATGGCCTTTATTTTATTACATTTTGTAGTCCTACATAGTATTTTGCCATTTATTCTACTATAATTGCTACTATGATGAAGAACTATACTCAATGCTGAGATTACAAAAACGACAATTTTCTAGCCCTAGGATGTTGATAGACTCTTTGAGGGCTGGAAGTTTTACATGGTGATTATTAACATACCATTTATAGGACATAAACTATTACTGTAGAGAGTAATTCCCTACAGTATAGAGTTGTGTGTGAATTACTAAATCATCACTAAGCCAAGAAGGGAGATCTTCAGCAAGAAGGTCACATAATGGGAAATTGTATAAAACGTGGTAAGTGGGAGGTCATAATTTGTCCTAGTTCAGAGCATGCATTCTAGGGTCTGCTTATTTAAATTTGAATAAACTGTCTCTACGTTGTCTATACAACTGCCCTATATAACCTCACAGAAAGCACTTGATCTTTCTTTGTTTCACATTTAGAATAGGGATGAGAATAAAAGACCTGTATCAAAGGCTTATTATGAGAATACAATAAAGCATATCAGGTCCAATGGTGTGTAAGCACAGAACTTGAAAAAGTAGCCATGGAGACCTTCAACAAGAAAGCAACAGCTACAAACATATCACTAGAGAAGAGTTAAGAGATAGCATATACAAAGCTTTATATTCTCTTCCTCTTGTTTCCACTTGTTCTGAAATAAAATGCTGGGCTCATTTAGGTCCATTTAGTCCAAAGAGATTAATTGGTGTGTGACTCACAGCATAAATCAATGCATTACAATTGTAAAATAATAATAATAATAATAATAATAATAATAATAATAATAGTGAGTAAATCACATGATTTATACGTAAACTCATTGTGCTCTAAGCATAATAGCTCTTTTACTGATGTCTAGGGTTGGCTATATTTTGCCCTTGCTGAATTTGAAGCTAAAACCTTATTTTAAAATTTTGTGCCTATAAACATTAGCAATTCCTCATATAAACTTCTTTAAACAAACTTTATACCCCAGTGCATATGCTTTTGAGTAATGAAAACATTTGTTTTCAAGGATCTAGAATTATAGAATTTTGGGAAAGAGAAATAAATATCCATTCCTAGATTCCATGGTACCTGAAAATTACCAATATTCCCACACTTCATCAGACTGACAGTTTCTGAACAAAATCCAATAATGACCTCAAGTAGAATTTATATTCTGTTGGGACAAGCCATTGCATTTTTGTGAATTAAGAATTGGGAACCCCAAAAATAAAACCATACACTTTTTTGAAAAAGGACAACAAAAAGCTTTTTTTTTTTAATAAGAAGAGTGTTAATACAGTGGGAAGTATGGATGGGAATGAGGGATGAGGGGGTATTTGGATTTCCAAAGGGGGGAAAGGGGAAGGTATATGGTAGGGGTAGGAAGGGAGAAACGAGAAAATACATTGGAAAGGAAGGGAAAAGAGGAAAGAAAAAAAGTAGAGAGAAGAGTGGAGAAGAAATGATAAAAAGAGAAAGTAGTGAGAAGAGAGGAGAGAATAGCAAGGGAGTGTAAGTTTGGTTGAGTGTGTTCGATGAGTATAGTCTGTAGTTTAAGTCCGTATGTCACGGGTACTGCTTCGGTGGTCTGACTGGCCACGTGCTTCGATTCCTAAAAGAAGGTATAACCTTGAAAAAAAGTGTATGTTAAAGAGTTTTCTCGGGACCATCTCATAGTGCCAGCTAGGAATGGTATCTCGTGTGGTATCCCGAGCTGCCATCTTGGTTTATCCACCCTTTGTATCCAAGGATGTCTGTGGACAGAAAAGCTGAGAGGTTATTTTAAATATAGTAAGATAAGGTATTAAAATTTGATGTTATGGGATGATTCCATTGGAGTTTTAAATTAAAAGAGTCAATGGCAGCTTAAAAAAGTCCAGAGAAGTAACTCATGTGGTGAAAGGTTTGAAAAACATATATAGAACAATTTAAGAATCTTAAGAAAAAAGAGAAACCTAGCAGGATCACCAGTTTAAAATACCATAAATATTGGCAAGACATATTTACCTATAAAGAAAGACTAAACCCCTAAAGTTGTAAAGTTCTAAAAGGGTCTAAAATCAGGCAGCATATTCTAAAACTTGAAAATACCATAGTGAACAAAATGTTAGTAAAATAGAAAAATAGGATGCATATCTGATGTGGTAAAATGGCATATTATTTTAAACATTAATTTGATAATGAAAATGATTAAATATCCATTCAAATCAGAAATAAAATAATGACACTAAATGTTGACCCTATTAACTGACATTTTATAAATTCTAAAGATTGAAAATTACATGATTTTAAATTAAATAAAATAGAATGTATGATCACTGAAAAGTTACAGCCATGTCTATTTTGGCAGATTAAATTACTTAGCCAGATATCCTATGCAAATCAACTGAAAAGTCATTAATAAACATACCAATTTAGGAGGATAGCCAAGAAGAATAATGTAGAAAATCAATAGTTCACATATATAGGTGGCAATGAATCTGACTATGTAATGAAAAATGATACCATTAGCAATGAAACGATAAATACCTATTTCTTGAAGCATAACTAATATATTTTCCTGTGCCAAGTACAAGGGTTCATAAGCAAAATGTGAAAACTCCATCCAATTCCCCCAAGCTGTTAATATATCAATGAGAGTCATGTTTACTTAGATTAGGTTATGTTTCAGGAACGTCAATAGACCCATACTACTACTACTACTACTACTACTACTACTACTACTACTACTACTACTACTACTACCATACGACCATACATACTTATATAAAAAGTCATACTATATATACCTATATAACATAGGTATATAATATATATATAATACAATATAGGTATAATATATACCTATATACCTATATAAAAGTCAATGCATACTATGCATTGATTGACTGTATAATGATGTGGATTTATGTGTCCTGAGAAAGAAAAATCAGTAAATCAAGTTATCATGAACACTAATCAGGATATCATGAAAATCAGCACTATATCCTGATTAGTCAGCTCGATTGCTATCTGAATTTTTTAGTTGGCATATCTTTTTTTTTTGAGTTAACAGAAAGCAACAAGAAAGGGAAATAAGACAGGGTTTGGAGCATAGAACGGCTAGTAGAGGGTTTGTCTTGTACACAGCAGACCCAATTATGATCTCCAATATTCTATATAGTCCCCTCAGTCTGCCAGGACTAACCCCTGAGTGCTGCTGGGCATGGCTCCCCCCAAAACTAAATAAAATAAAATAAAAAGACTGTTTTTAGGTCAGTAATGGGACAAAACTTTTGTCTCTCTTTCCTGATACACAGGTAGACCTCTTCACTGTGAGACCTTCAATAAAAGAAGTCTATCATGTATTGAAATATATTTTTAAATTATTCATTCCATTCATTGAAAAAATTATTTGTGAATCCTCTCTGTGAATACTTGTGAATAACATAGCAAGTGTCAGGTAAACAATAATGGATGATTCGGGAATTTGCTGTAAAGTAGAAAAATGGTGAATAAAAAATAATGCAAGTTAATCAATCTATAAGTGAAACTTTGGCAAGCATTGGAAATTAAATAGAAGACCCTGCTAAAAAAAATAACCCAGAAAATGGGACAAAAATGAATGTAGGTATTTTTGATAGTTCAGAGAATCAAAAAACAGTAATAAAAGATAATATTTATAGGGGGAATTTTAAGTGTGTGAAAGGGTCAATAATTCAAGAAGCCAAAGAAAGAAATTTTGAAAACTCCTAAACACAAACAAGACCCTAAATTCAAAATGGAAACACTAGGAAAGCCAGTTTCATTAAAGTTCAGCGTACATGAAGAGTAATGCAAGATGGAACCACTGAAGTATAAGAGATTGGCCTTGAAGACCATATTAAATGGCTTGGATTTTATTTAAAGTGCAATGTGAAATCATTCATGAGTAAAAGCTGAAAAGTTATATATTATTATAAGTTTTATGGTTAAAAATCATTTTAGCTGTTAGATGCATTATGTATGAGAAAATACTAAGGTTAGTATCTTTAAATATCGAATTATTAACAATTATCAAAAGTGTTGTATTTTGCTCATTTATTAGTATTTTTTATTTTAATTTAGTTTCTTTGTGCAGAATCTTTACTGTGATAAGCTTTCTTTTATAAACTTATATTTGTTTTCTTTTTCAGTGGAATTCACTCAGAAGACATAATTGAAATCAATTTCAGATATTTTATTTATATTTTTGTTCAACTTATTTTATGATTTTTAATTTAACATTCAGGTCTTTTACCCACTTTGAGTTAACTTTTGATTATGATGTTCATGATCAATTTTATTCTTTTGGATTTGGTTATCAAATTTTCTCAACACCTTCTGTTAAAGTTTTTTCCATGTATTTACCATTGTCATAAATTAAATGCCTATTTATGTAAAGGTTTTATTCTATTGAATAAAGTATTGAATATTGATTCTTAATTCTATTGAATTGGTTTGTGATTCTACTTTCATTCCAAAACAACCTTTTTATTACTTTAGATGTATAAGATTTAGATTAAGGAAAGAAGAGATGGAGGAAGGGAGAGAGGAAGAGAGGGAGGGAAGGAACAAAGGAACAAAGGAATAAAGGAAAGAAGAAGAGAGGGAAGGGAGGAGGAAAGGAAGGAAGAAGGGGAGGAGAAAAGCAAGGAGGGACGGAAAAAATGAAGGAGAAAGGGAAGAAGGGAGGGAAGTAAGAAGGGAGGGAAAGAAAGGAGGAAGGAGAAAGGGAAGGAGGGAGGGAAGGGAGAAAGGAAAGAGGGAGGGAAAGAAGAAAGAAAGGAAGAAGGGATGGAAGGAAGAAAGGAATGAGGGAGGGAAGAAAGGAGGAAATAGAAGGGAAGGAAGTAGGGAAGGGGAAAGAGAGGAGGGAAGGAAAGAAGAAATAAGAAAACAACGAGGGAAGAAGGAAAGGAAGGAGGGAAGGAAGAACAGAAGGAGAAAAGGAAGGAAGGGGAAGGAAGGAAAAGGGGAAGAAAGGCATGAAGAAAGGAGGGGAGGAGGAAGGGAAGGAGGGAAGGTGGGAAGGAGGGAAGGATGAAGGAAAAGAAAAAAAGAAAAGAGGGAAGGAAGGAGGGAAGGAAGGATGAAGGGAAGGAAGGAGGGAAGGAAGGAGAAAGGAAGGAAGGAGGGAGGGTGAGAGGGAGGAAGAAAGAGGTAAGGAAGGAAGGAAGGAAAGAAGGATGGAGGGAGGGAAGGAAGAAAGGAGGAAAATGGGAAGGAGGGAGGGGGAAGAAAGGAAGGAAGGAGGAAAGGAAGGAGAGGAGGATGGAAGGAGGTCTGGAAGGAATGTAGGAAGAAGGTTAGAAAGAAAGGAAGGAAGGAGGAAAGATGGAAAGAAAGAAGGAAGGAGGGAAGGAAGAAAGAAGAGAAGGAAGGAGGAAAAGAAGGAGAGAAGGAAAAAGAAGGAAAGAAAGGCAGGAAGGAAGGAAAGAAGGAGTAAAGGAAAGAGGGAAGGAGGGAAGGAGGGAAGGAAGGAAGGAAGGAAGGAAGGAAGGAAGGAAGGAAGGAAGGAAGGAAGGAAGGAAGGAAGGAAGGAAGGAAGGAAGGAAGGAAGGAAAAAAGGAAGGAAGGAGGGGGAGGAAAGAGGGAAGGAAGGAGGCAAGGAAGGAAGGAGGCAAGGAAGGAGAAAAGGCAGGAAAGAAGAGGGAAAGGAAGGAAAGGGGAGGGAAGGAAGGAAGGAGTGAAAGAAGGAGGGAAAGAAGGAGGGTAGGAAGGAAGGAGATCATAATGTTCAGAAACTGCATATCCAAATAATGCTATCATCTTTTTTAAGGATATTTTGGTTATTAGTTATTACACAAACCATAGTAAAATTTCTTCAAATTCTTAAAGAATACCACAAGAATTTTCAAGGATATTGTATTGAATCAATATAATGCTTTTTGGGAGTATGTCCATTTTTACAAAATTGTTTTCTTCTTCTTTTTTTTTTTTTTTTTTTTTTTTTTTTGGTTTTTGGATCACATCCGGCAGTGCTTGGAGTCATCCTGGCTCCATGCTCAGAAATCACTCCTGGCAGGCTTGGGGGACCATATGGGATGCCAGGATTCAAACCACTGTCCTGTATGAAAGCAAACGCCTTACTTCCATGCTATCTCTCCAGCCATTTTTACAATATTAATTTTCTATGTCCATTATCACAGATTACCTCTCCAAATACTCTGTCTTCTATGTCTTTAGTCAGAAACATGTTTGACCTGTAATTCTTTTGGATTCCTTATTGATTCCTATGCATTAAATCTTTTAACCAATTCTAAATAAGATTGCTTTCTTGTCTTTGTTTACTTTCTAAGTTTTCTGCTAACAATAAAAATACAACAGATTATTTTCTATCTTGATTTTGTACCCTAACACTTTACTGTACTATACTGTTATTTTTAAAAATATCTTTTACTATAGTCAAGAATTTTCTGTGTTATATATTACTTGTAATCTGCAAAAAAACTAGTTTCACTTGTATTCTGGTTAGAATATTTTAAAATTTCTTTCTGAAATCTTGTCATTAACTTTCAAGACAATGTTGAATAATACTAATAAAAGTGTACATCCTGGTATTCTGCCTACTCTCAGAATTAAGGTTTTCATATTTTCACCACAGATGTGAATTTATGTTTGCTTTCTTTTTTTTTTGTGGGGGGGTCACACCCGGCAGCGCTCAGGGGTTACTCCTGGCTCAGAAATCGCTCCTGGCAGACTCAGGGAACCATATGGGATGCCAGGATTCTAACTATGCATGCAAGGCCAAAGCTCTACCTCCATGCTATCTCTCCAGTCTTGTATATGAGTTTACTTGTGGCGCTATTACATCTTTTTTTATAACTGTGGCTTTAAGATATCATTATATTGAGTTGTTAATTATTAATAGATGCTGTATTATGTAAAAAAGTTTCTATATTGATATGGTGACATGATTCTTCTTAATTTATTACCTGGTATATTAATTTATTCTTTTGATGTATTGTTGAGTTTTGTTTTCTAACATTTTTAAGAATCTTTGAATTTATGTTCCTCTGAGATATTGTCTGTAATGTTTTATGTGAATTATCCCTCTGAGCTTTAAATATCAAGTAAATTTTTGCTCCATAAAAAATGTTTGAATGAATTTCTTTCCTTAAATTTTTTGTTTGTTTGGGGACCACAACCAGCAGTGCTCAAGATTTATTCCTAGCTCTGTGCTCACAGATCACTACTGACACGGCTTGGAAATATGTGATATTGAAGAATCAAAACCTAGTCAGTTGCATGTAAGGAAAATGCTCTATGTGCTGTATTATATTTTGTCTCTGACCCTTATTTAATATGTTAAAATTGTTTGAGAATAAAGAATATAGGAACTTCTCTTTGAAGAATATAGAGTACATCTTTTAAGTCATCTTGTCCTGCAACTTTCGTGGGAGTCCCCCGACCCGCGGGGGTGTGGAAATGAAAGTTGCTAGTTATTAGTGGGTTCACTCGAGCAGAACCGACCTGTAAAGAAGAACTAGAGAGATTAGTAAAAGAAGCCTTCAAGACAACACATGCTGTTCAAAAAGGGGAGTTTATTGTTGGGGGATCAGCTTTTAAGGGCTGAAACACGTCAGGGGTGTTACAAATTTTACACCAATCACAGTTACAAGCATTCATTAGCATAAATTGGGGCAGGTAGTAGGGAGGGGCAGAGGTAGACCTGAGCACGTTTTACTAAAAGGCATAAGATTCAAACAAAGTTTTTAATAATGTTTGCTAACACAAAGGCAAACTCTATATTTTTCTTTCTGGCTGGATATATTGGGCTGCTCTGAATTACTTTATTTTTGTCTATTTCCTTTGTTCTCAAGGCATGGGCCTTTTGGTCACGTGGGTGACCAGATTAGGAATTACTGAGGTGTCCTATGTCCCAGGTTTCATCAGCTAGGCTCCCCACAGTTCCCCCTTTACTGTAATAATAAAAGAAGAAGAGCAAAGTGGGTGGAGTCACCTGTCTTAGGTTATTTGGTGGGCTTCCAGTTCTGGACATGGCAACAAGAGACCAAATTAAAAGTTTTTGCGCGCAAAATATTAGGAATGCCATGTTTGCACCCAGACACTGGCACCAAACTATTCCCCGTCATGGGCATCTCCACAGCCAGGAGCAGAGCAAGCAGGGGCGTTTAGCCAGATACTCAAAACTCCTTAAAGCTCAGAGGTATATCCAAGGCTTCAAGTTCTTCGGGGTGCATTTAGGAGAGCCACTGATATTGGACCTATACTGAACATTAGGGCAATCTCAGTAACCGGATTTTTAACAAACTTGTGAGGCGACAGAATGCCTTGGGGCCAAAGGAAAAATTAGCAAAAAGCCAATGAAAGGACCGAATTAGGTAGCAGCTTAGACAGCCAGGATGAGGTAGAGGACCAATTTTTATATCAGGACTCATCTTAATCCCTCTGTCTATTTCTATCCTCTAGACTTTCCTCCACAAGTCCAATGCTATCTCTAGCTAAGCCAAGTTTATTTTAAAAAGCAACATTTTATTCTAAGGATGACACAAATTTCCCCCTCCCTCAAAAAAGGTTAATTTTAAACCACGGCAGTTTTTCTGCTCTAATACTGCTAGGGATTGAACAGTTAAGTAGTGTAAACTTTTTCTAAGTTTGTAAACATTTTTAACAACAGTTATGAGGCATTAACAGATTTTAGAGTATGAACCAATGAATAAATTTTTGTGCTTACACCAGTAACACCCAGGCCTTTCAATAAGGCTGGGGTGGAGGCAATGTTTGTTTTTATACTGCAGCGGGAGAGAGACAAAGTTATATTTAAGAGGTAATAAGGCAATTTTTGATTTAACAGTTAATTTTGGCATTAAAACAACCAAAACACAGTAGTTTTAGGACTAAAGAAACAAATGTAAAACAATGGGGGAGATAAACCAGTGAAAACAGGCAAGAAACGTTGAATTGGGGGCAATTATGAACTGAAAGGAGAAATTAACGACAAGAATTTGATTACAATTTTCAATAGGGGGAATCATATTGGGTACCAAGGGGCAAAGTTCAAGTCCCACCACTAGTTTTAAAGTTAAGCCACGTTCTTGAAGCTTCATACCGCATTGCAGAAGGTTGGTGTCATTGGTGAAGTAAGGCAGGTTAAGGCAGCAATTTAGGCCGGTGAGGTGGGTGAATAGCAGGTACCGAAGGCGTCTGGGCGGAGGCATTGATTATGACAAGGATGAGCTGAGAAGAGGAGGGGGGTCCGGAGGACAGCATGGGCTGGAAGGGTGGGGAAGCAGGCAGAGTTTTGAAGAGCTTCGGCGCCATAAAAGGGGAAGGGAAGGAACCAGAGGTGTTGTCAACGTCTTGCAAGGGAGAGTCAAGTGTAGCAAACAAATTAATGAAGCCTTGGTGCGAAGGGGGTGGTTGGCGGCAGTGGGCATTAAGGACAGCCAGGCAGAGTACCAAATTCAGCATTGTCAAAGGTGGAGTTAGTCAGAAACAGGTCCGCAGGAATTGCAGCTAGCAGGTGGGGTGGCAGGCTTTTTTGAAGTGAATGAGGACAGGACTGCAGGAAGCTGTAGGAGGTCTATAAGAAAACAACTTGGCAGGAGGTAAAATGATTATTTTTGAATGCCACAGGAATGCCTTTTGACTTTTGCCAGACTTTAGCCTTAAAAAATTTTATAATTAATGATAGCCAATTGTTCAAAAACTTTTAACCTGAACTTAAATGATTTTTTTTTAAACTTATTAGTTATATTTTAAAGCTAGATGCTATTTTTTTTTTTGCTACAAATTTATATTTTATAGGCCTTAAATTACACATAGCAGGAAAGTTGGGGATTGTAAAGTTCAGAAATTTTTCAGGGAAAAGTTATCCCGGATGGCCATTGAAAAATTTTGGATTTTACCATCCCCCACACTTTCTGCCATGCTGTTAGGACAAAGCTGGCTTAGCACAGGATTTTTTAGCAGGATTTTACAGTTAGTTAGATGACCAGACTAAGCCAGATAAAAAAATTAATTGAAATTTTAAAAATGGATAAGACTTTAAAAATTGTATTATTATGAAATGCAAAAATAACAAATAGACAAAACAAACACGAAACACAACATTGTGGCCACTTTCACACATAACACACACACATGAACAGACAAGAGGATTTATTTAAAACTTGCATTAGAAAAATTGACAAGCGCTTTTAAATATTTAGCCGGCATGTTTGTAAAAAAAAATTTTTTAATGTAGCTGGAGTGGAACTTTGCTGAAAATAAATTTTAAGGTTTAGCTTTAACACAAAACATTTTTAAAACAATTCTAATTTGAAATTTAAAACATGAAGTAAAATGTTAGCAATTAGAAAAAAATTTTGTTAAGTGAAATGGTTAGGGGAGCACTGAAGAAGGAGTTTCCACTGTGAAGTATGATATTATTTGCTGAAAATGAACAGGTTTGTTATAAATTGGTTTCACAGTAGAATAGTAAGACAGCTGTAATAAAGTGTTAAAATTTTTATGATTAAACACGAGAGCATGAACTATGATTATTAAAGGTATAAAAAACTGACTTTAAAAAATAACTGTTTTTACTTTGAAGACTTTAAGTGAATAATTTGTAAAAAATATTAGATACCAAATTAACAAAATGTTTAGACATTATAAAATATAGTTAAAGACATTTGATGCATTTTTACACCTAGAACTTAAGACCAAAATTATATTTGATACTAGTTAATTTGCTTTTATAATATTACTTATAAAATTAAATATATATATTTTTATTAATACTAGATTTTTTTTACTTTGACACAAATGTACAGATTTGTATAATGTGCTGACCTTTTGAATACACTTAAAAGGATAGTTGTTGTAATGCAAAGGTAAAGAACAATTTCTTTAGCACAAAATTAAAACTAAGGGTATTATGAAGCACACCTGGGTGTTAACTGCAATAAAATTAACTATATTATTTAAAAAGGTTAACCACATTATTTTTAACATTTTTTTTTAAATACCTTAAGAATTAAAATAAATTTTCTAATAGAAATATAAAAAGACTCAGATTTTAATACCTGTGTGTACATTTAAATTTTTAAAACACCAAAAGGTTTTATGAATGGGGCGCTCTGGGGAGCTTTGGATCTGGGGCTGCTGCCTCGACATCCTCAGCCGGAGGGGCTGTGGGAGCTCCAGCAGCGAGCTAGAGCTAGCGGGGGGAGGGGTGTCCGCCCTGCTAGCTGATTGCTAAAACGGCAGCTGGCCAGGAAGGCAGGGGGGGAGAGCAAGGTTGTTGCCGAGTCTGCCTCCGGGGAGCTGAGGCGACAGCTCGAAGGGAGGGGTAAACGCTGGTAGAGAGAGAGCACATTTCTTTGAGTTTCCTTTGGAGAGATTGGGAGCCGGCACTGGAGGCCATTATTAAGTTTTCCCGAGCATTTTTCACAATCTGCAAGCTCTTAGGGTTAAGATTTGAGTTAACAATAATGCTTTTGAGCAGATCCAAAAATTTTAACAAGTTTCTTTAACTTTTAACCTTCCTACTTCTTAGTTCCTCTTGTATATAATAATTTTCGCCCCTTTACTCGGGCTGGTCCCCATCTTTACTCTGGGACTGTAATGGGGTGGCGGTTTTTACCTAGGCATTAGACTAACTAAATTACGTTGCTTTAATTTATTTTACCTGACGTAATTCAGCTCCGGACTCGTCGCACTCTGCCACCCGATCAGATTCTGTAACTCGAGCTCCCACGGGGCGCCACTCTGCAACTTTCGTGGGAGTCCCCCGACCCGCGGGGGTGTGGAAATGAAAGTTGCTAGTTATTAGTGGGTTCACTCGAGCAGAACCGACCTGTAAAGAAGAACTAGAGAGATTAGTAAAAGAAGCCTTCAAGACAACACATGCTGTTCAAAAAGGGGAGTTTATTGTTGGGGGATCAGCTTTTAAGGGCTGAAACACGTCAGGGGTGTTACAAATTTTACACCAATCACAGTTACAAGCATTCATTAGCATAAATTGGGGCAGGTAGTAGGGAGGGGCAGAGGTAGACCTGAGCACGTTTTACTAAAAGGCATAAGATTCAAACAAAGTTTTTAATAATGTTTGCTAACACAAAGGCAAACTCTATATTTTTCTTTCTGGCTGGATATATTGGGCTGCTCTGAATTACTTTATTTTTGTCTATTTCCTTTGTTCTCAAGGCATGGGCCTTTTGGTCACGTGGGTGACCAGATTAGGAATTACTGAGGTGTCCTATGTCCCAGGTTTCATCAGCTAGGCTCCCCACATTGTCCTATGCTTTATATTAGAGGAAACTCTTGATTACTATTTCAATTTCCATGGTTGTGATCAGTTCATGTTTTCTCTTTTTAATATCTTTATTTACAAACATGATTATGGTTGGGTTTCAGTCACGTAATATTCCCATTGCAACATTCCCATCCCAAATGTCCCAAATCTCTCTCCTCCCCACCTCACCCCTGCCTGTACTCTAGACAGGCTTTCTACTTCCCTCATTCATGCTCATTGTTAGGATAGTTCTCAATGTAGTTATTTCTCTAACTACACTCATCACTCTTTGTGGTGAGCTTCATGAAGTAAGCTGGAACTTCCAGCCCTCCTCTCTTTTGTCTCTGAAAATTATTGTAAGAATGTCTTTCATTTTTCTTAAAACCCATAGATGAGTGAGACTATTCTGCATTTATCTCTCTCCATGTTTTCTAATCTCACTGATTCGATATTGAGAAGTTGCATATTTTATAAACATGTTTATTTCTACTAGCTTCTACTTTGTGACATAAAACTGTATATTTCTGTCTCATGACAAATTTTGTATTTCTGTTGTATCTGTTGTAAATACACCCCTTTTAATTGGGATCAGATTAAGATTTTCTTTATTTTGTCTTCAAGAGCAGAGCTTATAATTTGCTGATTTTGGTTATTTTTTTTGTTCAAAAATATATCTTGGTTTCTTTTAGCTTTTGTATTATACTATTTTTAAATTCTTTATTTCAATTACTTAAACTCTAAATTGTATTATTTATATCCTTTTACTGAATATATTTCTTTAACTCTTCTTTGTCTAGTATCTTTAGATGTGAATGTAGACTATTTAACATTTTTGTGGTTTTTAATGTAAATATGCATAACTTTTTACAACCTTCTAAAGAAAAATGTCACAGATTCTAATAACACATGTCTTGATGTTTATTTGTTCTCAGAAATTTGTTTTTAGTTCTTATTTGTTTTCAAAGTTGCCCAATTATTTTTAGATAGCATAGAGCCCATGGTTTAGATAGTTTAGTGTCCATAGACTTGAGAGGCTTTTTACCAGTCCTTTTTATGTTGTTGATTTTGAATTTCAATCCATTGTGACTCCAAACAACATAAAACAAACAATAGCTGAATAGAGCTGAATAAACACTTCACCCTGGAAGATAAACAGATAGGAATAAACCTCACTTTTAAACCTGCTCATTATCACTTATTCCAAGGGAAATAAATGCAATTCAAAATGACAGTGAGATATTGCTTCACTCTATTATTTGAACATCCCTCTTTACTGTGTCATATATGTTCTGATAAAACATGACTTTATTATTTTTGTTTACAGAAAACATTATTGTGAAAATGACATATGTGGAGAAAAGGAAGCCCTCATTCATATTTGTGATAATGCAATCTGTTGCATTCCATGGAAAGTAGAAAATTCTCAAAAAAATACAATATATAATATATTATAAGATACAAGATTTCTATGTCTTTATTCAAATAACACAAAAGCACCGATTTACGAAAATAAAAGCTATAAACCTATGTTCACTACAGCACTATTTTCCATAGCCCATATTAGGAAACAACTCAAGTGCCGAAGGACAGATGAGGAGTTAGAAATGTGGTAAAATATTCAATAGAAAGCTATCCGAGTTTATTAGAGATAAAATGTTGCCCTTAACCACAAAATTAATAGAATTAGAAGGAGTCATATTAAACAAATTATTTAGAAGAAATTCAGTGCTATATAATTTCACTTATATGAGGTATATAAAGAAATAACAGCAGGAAAGTTACGAAGTTCAATAACTATATGCCTAGACTATGCCTCTTGAACTAAAGTGATGAAATATAGGATAACATGGAGCAAATTGTAAGGGTGAAGATACCCATTGTGCTCTGAAACAAGGTAACTGACATTTTGGTGATGGGTGTTGTTATAACTTTAAACTTTAAAATACAAACCAACTTGTAAATCAATTTTACCTCAAATGAAAAATGGCTGATATCAATAAATTACCATTGCCAAAAGTAAATGATAAGATAGAGATATAAGAATAAAGATTCAATCAAAATCCTGAAAGCAGAAATTAAAGGAATTTTTTTATTATGTGTACAAGATACAAACTGTGGTGGAGAAGGAAAGGAGGGTTAAGGAAATCTTCATGTCACATGCTGGCTTGAACAAAAAGGTCTAGTGAAGGGGTTAAAATGGGGAAAGAGTTTCAGGGAAGGAAGCTTAGGAGTTTAGTTTTGCACATAATAAAGTTAAGGAGGTTGTGAGATATCCTAGAAGAGCTGTCAAGTAGGCAGTCAGCTATAAGAGTCTGAACGCCAAGGAAAGATTTAAGCTGAAGATATAAATGACACTGTCAGTATGCCAATGGTTTAAGCCAGCAAAAAAATAAAATAATATCACCTAAGGCACTAGCTCCAAACTGAGCCCCAATATTTGTCACATCTGCCAGCACTCTGTGGACTTTATTTACCTAAGACTTTTTCTATGAATTAATTAAAATATTCTCTTAAATACCTACTTTAATATCTTCTATTTTTTAAGTATCTTTTTCTAAGTTTCATGTTCAAACTGATAGTTATATTATAGGTTAACATGTAGTAAAGTAACTATTTAAAAATCTATTACTGATATATTTTCATACTATCTAAAATGAACTTTTACTTCATGGAGTAAATGCATATGATAATTTCAAATATACTGACAGAAGAGGATGCATAGAGTGGGAATAAATCAAAACCTAGAATTGAGAACATGAATGTTTAGTCTTGGGTAGAAAAAGAAAAGATATGAAAAACACTTACAGACAATGAAAATAAGACGGCAAAACAATAAGTTTGATACATCACAATGTATCAGCTTCAGGACTGACAAAATTCATTCCCTATCTCTCCCCAGGAAGGGGAGGACCAGCTGTGACACAAGATAATAAGTTACTGTCTACCAATGAGTTCTATTAAACCACACCACTCACCATAATCCAAGACAACACAAGAGTTTGTTCGCTCTGGGGTCATAGGTTCCATGAAGACCAACTTTTTCCTTTATTATTTCCTATCCTCTTCCTTTACCCATAAGTGTCAATACCAAGAACATTCATACATCAACTTTGTACACTGGTATTTGATCATTCTAAAACTCAAAATCAGTTTACTGGGAAACCCAGCCTGTATCTTGTGGTTTCTCAGAAATCAAAAGGGAAGTGATTAGAGAGTAAAGGGAAAACGTGTTGAAAAGTCAATAAGAAGTCATAATATAAGTAACTCCAAGTGGAAAATCTTAGCAATTAAAAAAGACACCAATTTTTCACCAAATTAATTTTGGTGTTGTTTAAAGATAAATAATATTTATTAAAAGATCTAGATAAAAAAGCAAAAAAATAAAAGAAAATCTAAATTTTATTGCAATGAAAAATAATATTTCTATTTGCCTGAAATCTATTGAAATATGCTGAAAATATGAAAGATACACATTTAGTATTGTTAACAAAACAAATGACAATAAATAAAAATCTCAGAATATACATATGCATCCATGTATATATATGCTTATACATGTAAGTATATATAAACATATACATATAAGGCTAAAATATTATCTAAAACAAAAAATTTTTGAGTTTTTTCAATATAAGATTTTGTATCTTCAAGGACCCAAATATTTGACAGAGGAAAGCAATTCAACAAACAGAAATTTATTATGTTTATATTTTTAATAGAAATTGAATGTGACTCAATATAAAAGATGGGTACTTCAAAAGTAATTCAAATATGGAGACCAGAGCTGTGGTGCAGTGGTAGGACGTTTGCCTTGCACACAGCTGACCTTGGAGGGACCATAGTTCAATCCTCCAGTGTCTCATACTGCCCTCCAAACCTGGATCTATTTCTGAGCGCAGAGCCAAGAGTAACCCCTGAACGTCACAGGCTGTGGCCCAAAACTCCAAAAAAAAAAAAAAAAAAGTTTAATCCAAGTATGGTGTTTGAGTAGAGAGATGATGTAAGTGCAAAACAAATAACAAATGAGTAATAATTTGGTATGTAAAATTATTCATAATTCTATATATGTTTTATTCATTGTATTTAGAAATAATATTATGACTAAATTGTGTTTGATATATTTTTATATTATTTTCAAAATTTTAATGTTATTTTAAAAATAAATTTAGTTGAATGTTTAGCCTTCACTTATAGATTATATATTTTTCTTTGAATAGGATAGACATGAAGTTAAAAACCATGTGATAAAGAGAAAAAAAATATTAACTTGCATACTTTAAAGATTTTCTGGATTCATGTCTTCAAATCCAGTCTACTCCCATTTATTTGCATGCTAATTTTCTGATCCATCTTTCTACTCCCCATTCTCTTATCTCAAAGCAATATCTTCCTCCCATTACTTCAGCCTCTGAAGAATAATATGTCTGTTCATTATATGAACCAGATCATTTTCGTAAGATTTCAATGAGGATTTTTGATAAGTGGTAATTTTTGTTGCTTTGTTTAGAATGTAATTTTAGGGGGCAAAAAGATAGTATAGAGGGCCAAGCACTCATCTTACATATAATTTGATCTCCAGCAATCCATATGATACCCCAAACCCTGCCAGAGTGATCGCTGAGCACAGAACTAGGAGCCAGACCAGAGCATTGACAGGTTGTGATTACCATAAAAGAAATATAGTGAACTCTTTTAAGGAAAGAAAGGCAAGTATACACAAGAAAACAGGGAAGAGATTGATGATGAGGATGTTGATGATGATGATGCTCGATAGACAATCAGATGATAGATGATAGATAGTTATAGATGATAGATGATAGATAGATAGATAGATAGATAGATAGATAGATAGATAGATAGATAGATAGATAGATAGATAGATACATAGATACATAGATACATAGATACATAGATACATAGATAGATGGATGATTGAAAGATAGTTAGATAATTTTATATTCCTCAAGCATCTCCAATCCAGAAGTTCAACACTGCATCTTCTCATGTTAAACACTACTCTCTTCAGCTCCAGATTGCATTACCTACAGGCTTCCCTATACTGAATCCATTCTTACTTTATTCAACTAATATCAGTGTCCTAGAAGACTCTGGTGCCTATTTCTACTAAAGAGAAGTGATCTGAAGAATAAAATCTTCCTCCATAAACTTAAGGTATTCCCAGAAGCTAAATTCAGAAAACTCAAAGGTTACATAACAAACCTTTTACCAGAAATGCTCACAGCTTTACATCATCATAAGTATAACCTTTTGAAGGTTTGTGGGAGTTTGACACCTGCTGGTTGTGGTCATGAAAATGTGTTTTAACCTCACATGCTAAAAATAATAAGATTTAGTCTCTCCAAGATAATTCAGTAATTTTAAAATAAGCTTGGGTCTGGACAGTCAATATATACTAAAATGATACCATATAAGGCATATTTAATATTTATTGTTAAATCTTTTTCTGTAATGCCTGTCTTCAAGAGCTCATTATTACCAACAAAGTTCACTACTGGATTAAAGCATACCTTATAGAAAAGAATTTTCAAGTTCAATAAGTAGATGGAAGTTGCTGTTTTCTAGTTGGAAATATTTAAAAACCTAGTAGAGCCCAGCAAGAAATGTTAATGAATGAAGTTTGCCAACAAGAGGAGTTAGAAATGACATCCCCATGTTTGCAAATTAAACGGTTACAATTCAATCCTATATGTGTTCCAACTTTAAGAAAAAGTCTGACTGTTATATTGGTTTCTCTCTAGAGTAACAAGGACATGGTTTTATGATTTCATGCTCTACCACCAACATTGTAGTCAACATTGCCACTAAATTTACCACTGCTTCAAAGCACAAGAAAGAAAATCCTTTGAGTAGCCAAAATGCCAAATGAAGCATATTGTGCCTACTCAGCAAGAATGCATCCCCCTATGCTTTAAAAAAAAAATTATCTCCATGTTTTTCCTAAACCATAAATTAGATGTGCTCATTATAGGAAAATTTAGAAAACATAGAAAAGCAAAAAGAAGAAAATGCAAAACCCTTTAAAACCTCCACTCTTGAAGATCTACTATCAGTGTTTTAATGTATTTTTATATCAATTTGACTAATGAAATAATCTTCCAAACAGGATTTGGGTGGCTCGCAGTTTCCTGATTTGTCAGTATTTTTATACTAAAATATTGTATTTATCTTTAGGAATGGAAATATCGAGTAACAAGGATATAGAGAGTTTAGTGAAAAGAAGAAAGAAACCTCCCATTAAGTTAAACTATGAATGATTCTTTTTAGAGGAGTCTTTATAAGAAAACAGAGTTGTTGTGCTTCTAGCAAGAGATTTGCATGGTTGCAAAATGTGAGAGGATCCCTGTTTGTTCCTTCATTGATGTTGTGTTAACTGGGGCCATTTCATGTTGGTAAGTTGAATGTTACATCTCATATTCCCAATAAGGTCAGTGAGACTGTCATCTTAGACATGTTTAGATCTTGAGGCGTCTTGAACTGTTTGCGATAGCACAACCAGTTTTCTCTCATTCTCCTTTGGGGCCAGTCTGGGGCATCATTTAATTCATTGTCTTAAGCTCTGGCCTTGGGAAAAGAGTCTGGAGAAACCTCAGAAACATTTACAATGTAAAATGGGGATAGCTGAAAAGGAGCCACTCTCCTAAGCTGATGAGGAGAATAGACTTTCTCTTTCATTGACATGATTTTAAAACATTTTTGATAACTGCACTGATTACAGCCATGACAATGATAGTGAGAGAGATAGAATGCCTACTGAAAGCAGGCAGCGTGTGGGGAATGGGGGCATTGGTGTTGGAAAACTTGCACTGGTAAAGGGCGGGTGTACATTCTATGACTGAAACTCAAATATGAACATTTTTGTAACCATGGTTCTCCAAAATAAATAAATAAATAATTTTAAAATTCTAAAAGTAAAGAGATTGGCTTCATGTGCAAATACCCATTTTGTGAATGTTAGGAGCTAATTTATGAAATGCGATCACATACACACATGCACTGTTTACTATGTGGAAGCACCAAACTGTGCTGTTATCTAAAATAACCTCATTTTCTAAATAATAGAGGGCAGAGCCATCTGCATAGTTTATTTTAGCTTTAGATTTGTTGTTTCTAACTTAAGTTCTTTAAGTTGTGTGTTTATGTGTCAGAACTGTTAAAAAAAAGTTAATCATAAAAATAAGTTAACATCACTTTGAACTTTGATAATAAAATTAAAAATCAAGTTTCAGTTCTTAGCAAGTTCAATAGAACTTCAAGCATAGAACATATGAAGCAGAAGTACAAGGATGATGACAGAAAAATGTCTCATAAACAAGGAATGTACTGAACAGGAAAAGAAATTAACTTGCGTGTTTTGCTCCAAATCAGTCTATTGAGATTGGCATTTTTAAAATGTAAATAGTTATCTCTATAGAGATCAAAACACTAGGACTAAATAAACTGCCTATGATAAAAACAAAATCCAGCATCACAAAAGAGAGTCACTTTCTTTGTCCACAAGTCTTCAAAAAGGAGTTTTTATGGAACTCCTGTGTATCGCCTGAAAGAAAGAGAGGACAAAATGACCTCAGAGAAAATAGTAAGAAAGGAAGTGACAGACAGGCATCTCAAGGACTTCAGAACAACAGGAATAGTTTCAGCTTCTACCTTGCTTTTGTCTTTGTGCTTTGCTTAAGGGAATGTGGATAATGATGATCCTTCTGACTATGATTATTATTTATTATTCAATATTACTCAAATTGGCTAGCAACATCAACCAATTTTTTCTGGCTCTTCAAAATAGGATCTAACTAGCTTAACAAGTTTGTGATTGGAATTAACTTACCTGATTGAAACTGGAATTGAAAAAAAAAAAAAAAACCCTCTATTTACCAAGTACCAGAGTGTGCCAGACACTAGGTGTCCAGAGATTCAAAATAATGAACACTTCCCTGTCTAGAAGTTTATATTTTACTACCAGGTTATATATTTATATATGCCAATAAAGAAAGAATTTTATCTCCCATCTCATTCTTCCCTCAGTTTCTATGTCCCTCCAGTTAAAGATTCTAAGGCACCAAGTATAATATTAATTGTATGTTTATAATTTTCATGCCCTGAAACTGGAGAGATAGTTAATTTAGCATTTTCCTCCCCTTCGTGCCCCAGGAGGCTCAGATTCTATGTGTTTTAAAAAAAAATCTATATTTAAAATAAAATCACTTGAAGTGTTTCTTATGATCATCCTGGATAGAGCAACCTGATTCTTACCTCTCACTTCACTCTACATCCCCAAAGTTCTGTCAATTCCTGCTAGTTATTGAACTACCAGCCTCAGGGCCTAAAAATCATAACCAAGGCACTGACACAAAGCTCTCTTCACAAAGACTGTTCAAAGCCATGGACACTCTAGCTCTTTCATAATTGTAATAGATATTGAAATGAAGCACATTCAGTTCACTCCACAGGGAGAGCTTTTCCTTTTTTCCTCTTCAGTTCAAAGACTCCTCCTAGCACCCTGATAGCATAATAATTTGCTTTTCTTCCCTATTTATGCATGCTTGTGGACATAAATGCTTCTGTTTTTGTCCCATTTCAATAAAAATTATTGACACAAACTTTACAATAAATGGCTGTGATATAACTGATTGTTCTCTCGTTGAGTAATAATACTCATAAAAAGAAATGGAAGGCACAAAAAGAATCAGAGAGTGGACAGAAATTGGAATTGTAGGGAGCCTGTTTAGCATTTATAACTTCCATAAACTTAACCTTGTATTTGTGTCAGCTACTTTATAGTTTTCCAATTTACTTTTTAATTGAGTCCTTTTTTTAAGCCATGTTTGGAAGATATAATTCTAAGTCGTCTTTCAAAACTGTACCACTTTAGTTCAGTTCAATTGATTGTTCCTTGTATTTATTATTCTTGTGCCCAGCATATATCACTTTCCATTTGGCCAACTGCAAATGCAATTTACCATGCATCAAGCCACTTACACAGCAGATCTGCATTAGTTAATATTTTATTTGGAGTGATCTTGTACATGTTTGCTGTTAGCCCTGATCACTGCCCCCTACCACATTGTTTAAGTTATAAGACAGAGGAGTGAGTCAGTGAACTGATTTATTTGCAGACTATATAGTTTACCATGTGAGCTGATGCTGTTGCAATAATCAAATAAATGTGAGTTAATTTAACCAACGTGGTTACAGACTCTCCAAATATTCTACAGATATGTTTTAAAGTGTCTTTTAAAAACTTCCTTTTATAATGTGGTTTCCTAGAGAGAAAAAAACTGGAGTTAAGAGATTTTATTCTGTTACTACTATTCATATATTGAGTGATTGCAAGCTCTTTAATCTAACTTCTTTCTAGAAGAAAGATCTCTTTCTTCTTTTTTTAATTTTTTTATTTTTAATTATGAGAACAAGGATGCAAAGAAAGAGGACAAGGTAAAGTTACAGTGGAAGGACAATCACCCATAACATAATTCTCAGAAGTCCCCTTGCTGATATCTTAACTTTGAAATTTCATCCAAAGAACCAAAGAACATTAAGATAAATAAGACAAAATCCATGTACAATTACTTTGTTCCTCAAGTCCCCAGATTGTAACACATTATAATATTTCTTAACAGCATACAAGGCAATCTAAAGCCATAAAACTTACATAACTCCTTAAACATTACAGGCATAGTATTTTTTTACATTTCCATATACATGCATATTAGCTTAAGTTAACCTCAAATTTTAAGTGGGTTCTTTTTAAGGATTAGAGTCAAAGGAGCACAGTGAAAATGGTGTTAGAGTGGCAATTGTTGTTTGCATAGGCCCATCAAAATATGAGGGACATGGAAAGAAATAACCTTGGCCTAAATACAAAGAGACCCAACCCCTGAAGTTTCCTGGCACAAGACCAACTCTAAGCTCCAGGCAAGCTAGATCGTCCAATCCAAGACATTGTCTGTAGTGCCAACACACTTTTATTTTTCACACAGTCTCTGTTGTTGGTATCATGTTTCTGTATTAAAGATCCTGGAATCTGCATATCCTACATTGAAGTCAGGATGTGGAGCGTCCTCTCGTTTCACCTCACAATCAAAGGGCAATGCAGGGAGCCCTGTCCTGTAAGCAGGTCGTTGTTGTTGTTAAGTCTTCTCAGTGTTAAGGGAAGTCTCTTTTGAGCAGGTCGATGTCTGAGCAGTGGTAGGCTCTTCCGTGGTAGAGGATTGCTTCCAGGTGATGTTATAGACCAGCCTGGATGTTTCGTGGATGACTTCCCTGGTTCGGGGGTGAATGGAAAATGCCCAGAAAGATCTCTTTCTAAAGGAAATTATGGAAACATTTCCTAAAACAGTGAGTCAAAAGAGAGTAGTCAATTCATAACAAGTAACAGAAGAAAGGGGGAAATATAAAGTCTAAGTTAAAGTGTAAGAAAAGAGGAAATCTTGCAAATCATAGCAACTTGAATAGAACTGAAAGGTAACACATTAAGTGAAATAATGAAAAGGGAGAAAAACAAAGAATAGATGATCTCACATAGTTCTGGCATCCAGAGAAACTAAACAAGGAAATAGATAATAATAAAGGATTATAAAATCTTGGTTCTCCATGAGAATACCAAACAAAACAGGGAGTGGAGAGTGAAGTTTATGATGAGGTAGACTATTAGTAACATAAGGATATTAGCCAAATGAGTTAGGCATTGAGGTGATAGTGGGGTAAATACATACATCAAAACCATAAAAATTAACACTATTGTAAACAAGTTATCTAAACTCTAAAATAACAAACAACTACAACAGGATGGTCAGTTCAAGAAGCTAGAGCTGGACAAGTAAATGTAAAGTGGCTTAACTTAGAGAAATGGATACAGGCCAGAGAGATAGCATGGAAATAAGGTGTTTGCCTTGCATGCAGAAGGACGTTGGTTCGAATCCCGGCATCCCATATAGTCCCCCATGCCTGCCAGAAGTGATTTCTGAGCAGAGAGCCAGGAGTAACTCCTGAGTGCTGCTGGGTGTGACCCAAAAACCAAAAAAAAAAAAAAAAAAAAAGAAAAAGAAAAAGAAAAGAAAAGAAATGGATACAGGTGATTATTTCTAAAGAGAATAGGTATCTCTTAATGTTGGGTAAAATGTCTGCATTCTCATTGCATTCAGAAGACTAAATCAAAGTTAAATTTGAAGAATTTTTCATTCTGTATTTAGCAGGGTACTACAGATACACTGATGACATAGCATACACCCCATACTCTCCTGGTTATGAAGGTCAGATACTTTTTAGTGTAAAAAATATGCAAGCACAAGGTATTACCATTGTTTTTGGTATTATTTAAAATAAATTTTTCAGTCCTCCTACTAATATTGCTAA
Organism: Suncus etruscus; assembly: GCF_024139225.1. NCBI lineage: Eukaryota > Metazoa > Chordata > Mammalia > Eulipotyphla > Soricidae > Suncus > Suncus etruscus. Next base: position 53,582,449 of record NC_064848.1, read on the forward strand.
ATAATCTTGAAGTTCTTAATAAGTGTTAATGAAATACATTGTCTTCAAAGGTGCCCTTTTAACAGTCTCACAGATTTCAGAGATTTTTTTAAACTGTCTTTCCAGTTCCAACTCTAATATTAAGCCACTCACTCAGATCATGAAACTTCATTCAGCCAAATTCTGATTCTTAATTTCTACAAAAATTAAATAAGTATATACTTAAGTGTATATTTCTCTAAGGACATTTCTGATTTCTATTTATATTTTCAAAGTTGTATTAATAATTATTCATTTTTATCTCTGCCCATAGCATTTTATACTTGTATCTATTATAGATATTACCTAATTATATTAATTGTTTCTTCTAACTCCTTGAGGAAAATAATTATGTTTTAATAACTTTTGTGTCACTGGTACCAAATGCAATTACCAAGGATATGCCATGTGACTAACACTGTGGAAAACACTGGAAACATAATTATGGGTATTTTTATTAATTCATAATCAAGTGGCAGAAGGTCCATTTGTAGACAAATAAATGAATAATGTGTATGAATTGCATCGGTCAGCATGTTTTAGGCTGCAAGTAACAGAAATGTAGATTCAAACTGATTTGATTTCATTTCATTGAAGTAAATACAAGATTTATTTAAAAGCTCTGAGAAAAAGAGAGAGAGAGAAAGTATCATACTCAGGAGAGAATACAGATTTCTTCGAGGGGAGGGAGTCAGTGTACAGCCCAGAACTAAAGTGTGAAAGTATAAAAGTACGCATATCAAGAAGGGAAAGGCTAGCAGCATGAAGACTGCACATGCGTGCTTCAAACTGAAGGTTTACTGGTGAAGGGGGTCTACATTTTATGACTAAACCCCAACTACAAACATGTTTGTAACCATGGTGCTTACAAAAATATATTTAATGTTTTTTAATTTGTAATTGGCAATATAAAATAAATAAATAATACAAAATAAATAAATAAAAGTAAGCCCTTTCCCTTTCTACATCATTTCCTTTGCAAACCCCACTATTTCATGATCCCTTCAATTCTGTAACTGAGGAAAGGATGCTGACATCTGAAAAAACTTGAGATTCTTGCCAGGAAAAAGTAGAGGGAGATGATTGGAATTTTATAAAAATGATAATTACACAAAGGAAAAAATAAGTATATACCTTGGTGAATGGGCCTGAAGCAGGGCCACTGAAGATTAAGAAAATAAGACAGACATAATAGAAAAAAGCATGGGGTCAGGGGACTTCCCGTCTCATGGACTAAGAGCCTTGACTGTTCTTCATGTACAGTATTTATTGTTCAAGTACAATCAACATGGGAGGAAGGACAGGTGACAACAGGAAAATATCTATTTAATGGTAATTAAACCTAAGGGAGTCTTTACATCTCAAAGAGGCATATGTAGTGAAAGAAGAAATTAAAGTCAAAAACCTCTGAAGATTGTCTTCCTCCAGAAGAGGTGGCAGATAAAAGACAATATAGGACACTTACCAGGTGCCTGCCTGAGTTCAGGTAATTTAAATTGAGAGCCCTCAGATCTTTTCCTGCCCCTCTTCTCAGACTATCAACTCGCTAGCAAAACTTGTTTACTTCTTGAATGTCTTCAAATTCGACATACATAGAAAATAATAGGGCCATATTTCATAGTGTGAAAAGTGTTTTGTAAGTTGAAAAAGAAACATTAAAAAAACCTGAGGTATTAGACCAGGTCTTTAAGACATACAAATAGCAGTGTTTTTCTGGTATGCACATTAAGATAAATATTAAAATATTGGGTGTTCATACACCCAAACACAGTTACAAACAAATAAGCAGCTACTAACGCTGCTCTCTAAAAAGGTATAGAAAGGAGGTATAGAAAGGAGCAATGAGCACAATAAACTAAGTAGAAACTTAGTTTCTAAATTCCATCCTCCACTAGATTAGGTCTGGAGAAAAGAGTAGACAAAAAAATTAACAAACATACTAACAAATAAATGCCCTCTATCTTTTAAGATTGCCAAGTACATAGGAAACAGGAATAGCCTAAGGATATGCTCCAAATTGAAGACTGACATTTATGAACACTTGATGCCCTGTGTTCTCAGAGATAATTCTGAACCAGAAAACATGCATTACTGAGACAGCTGATATCTACTTAAATTTGACCCTAATAATAGTATCTTCAAGGTCTATTTAAATTTATGAATTACCAACTTTTGTTTTAAAGCACTTACTGAGTTAATTTAAAAAAATTGCCTATTGTATATCTTGATATAAATGAAAAGTATTTTAATTAATATACTTAATATATTTAAAGGTATTTTAATTAATATATCTGATTTCAAAATTATTGTGCTGTTTGTGTCCACCATTAAAATAATTCTTTATCCAATTTGACTGGTACCCTTATTAAAGGAAATTTGAATACAAATGTATACAAAGGGAAGGCATTGAGAGGAGGTAGCTATTTATAAACCAAGGAATAAAACCCAAAATAGATTTTTCTTTCATGATCTTAAAGAACAACTCTGCCAATATACTAACTCTGCCAATACCTAAATTTTGCAACCCCCAGAAATGTGAGAGAAAAAATCTTGAAGCTACCTATCTTGTTGGCTCCTTGTTATGATAGTGCTAGAAAACTATTTCAGACATTAATCTTTTAAACATATCAAGCTTAGAACTGTTTCTTGTTGGTGGTTCTTTATTTTTTACATTGGTAGATAAGATTTAAATCTTTAAATCTCAGAGGCTTCACAGTTTCTGCCAATAAGTACCAACCGAACAAAAGAAATTTGCCACTAAAAAGTGTGGGTAGTGCATAGTTATACAGCATTCTAAATATAAAATTTTGTAAGAAGAAAATAATTTCCTTAACTCCATTCTCAACTTTCAATGAGAAAATAAAAGTCAGAAAAGTCTCTACGATACACTGTTATCTCAACCATAAATAACCATCTGTTTCCAAACTCTAAGTTTGTCGATGTTAAAAACCTACCTTAAATTTTCTTTTTTTTTTTAACCTTAAATTTTCAAGAAGTACATTTACAAAAAAATGTAAAAAGATTTGGGGCCGGTGCTGGCACAGAAGTAAGGTGCCTTACTTGCCTACGCTAGCTAGGGGGACCGCGGTTCGATCCCCCGGAGTCCCATATGTCCCCCAAGCCAGGAGCGACTTCTGAGTGCCTAGCCAGGAGTAACACCTGAGCGTCACCGGGTGAGGCCTAAAAACCAAAAAAAAAAAAGACTTGGGGCCAAAGCAATAGCACAGTGGTAGGGTGCTTGCCTTGCACGCAGCTCACCCAAGACGGGCCATGGTTCGATCCCTGGCGGCCCATATGGTCCCCCAAACCAGCAGCGATTTCTGAGCACATAGCCAGGAGTAATCTCTGAGTGTTACTAGAGTGTCAACTAAAAAAACAAACAAATAAAACAAACAAACAAACAAAAATGTTAATACCTGACAAAGAAATTATATTCCCCAAAAAGAAACTCAAATCTCTACTTAAAAAAAAAATAGAACAATGATCTAAAATAACAACTACAGTTTTGGGGTGTGTGTGTGTGTGTGTGGTTTTTTTTCATTTTTGGGTCACATTCAGTGGTATCCAGGGGTTACTCCTAGTTCTACGCTCAGAAATCACTCCTGGCAGGCTCAGGGGACTATATGGGATGCCAGGAATCCAACCATTGGCCACTTGCAAGGCAAATGCCCTATTGCTGTGCTAATGGTCTGTTCCCTAACAACTATGTTTTCATTGGACCAACTAAAAGAGTTGAACTTTATTTAATTCACCATTCTCTATTTCCATAATATACTATATGTATCTAAATTACTGATTAATGTAATAAGTGGAATAAACATTTTAAAGGGCGACTTATTTCATTCTGACTAAGAAAATGAAGCTACATATTATCAGCCTAGCTTCCAGACATCATGCTTATTTCTCCCATTAAGGGTGGACCTGAATCCATCCTCATTCTTTGTGCCTTCCCTCTTATTTAATTTTATCACTTCAATTTACTAATCACTCACATCTTTCCAACTTCTCTCTTTTATCTTGCATTATTCCTTTACCCTTATTGCTTAAGAATGAATGATATAGCCCTGCTCCAAGTTGGAAAGCTGTTTCATAAATTTGAAATAACAGAGAAGCTGTCAGCACCTAGCATAGAAAGCTTGTGGTTTGATAGGTGAGCCCAGGGTGTAATATGAGGTCATTTAGGAAATCCACAAATGAATTTTTAAGTTTTAATAGATTTTTATTTAAATATACATTAGAAAAATAGAACTGACTCATCAATCCTTTAAATCCTAACATAAATAAGCAGATGGGGGAAGAATTTGGAGGCTTAAGGGTTTCCAGTGACCTTGAAATCAAACTGCATTATATTTTATAACTCTAAGTGCTTTTTCTTACACTCTCAGCTGCTAAAATCTTGCAGACCTCATTTATGTAGCCTTAGAGTGCTTGCACCACTCCTTTATAGCAATTTTCCCAATAATACACAATCTTTACATTAACTATTTTTTAAAATGGTCACTATACTTCTGGACTATTAACTCTGAAGACAACCTTTCAACTGCTCTTTTACTAATTTATTTTCAGTTCTTAGCATATTCTGAAATATACTTGTTTTAATTAACAATCACACTAACCACTGTACAATTTCTCTAATATTCAAAAAGTACTATTGTTTTCATTGTGATATATTGAATTAGATAATGTATGGTAAATAATATTTTCACAATAAATATTTCACAATATGTTATGTCAACCAGCATGCTATACATGCTACTTATATTAAACATATGTAAAAATCTCAGCTACATCTCAACAAAGGGGAAGTGATATTTAATAAAAATATCTCAGCAAGATTATTTCTTAAGACTGGGGTTTTCTATTTTTAATGCATGTATATATTCAACAAATATTTTATTTTCTGTCACAAAAACTATATATACTCTTTTATTTGAAACAAAGAAAACTCACAAATCAAAATATGGTTGTAGACAATGTATGTCAGTCAGCATAATACATGATAGTTATGCCCAAAAGCATCCCACCTCATTGTCTTTTCAAACTATATCACTGGGAGGGAAAAATCCAAGAGGTACCTATATTGTCCCTGAGTCTGTTGGTTTGCAAACTTGAGGTTTCTAGAGTGAAATTATAAACACTAGCTTTCACATATAGAGGCCAAAGATAAACCAAAGAAAAAGACAAGCCAGGGCCTAGAGCAATAGTAAAGTGGGTAGGATGTTTCACTAACACTTGACTAATATGGGTTTAATCTCTAGATTCACATGGAAGGAAGGAAGGAAGGAAGGAAGGAAGGAAGGAAGGAAGGAAGGAAGGAAGGAAGGAAGGAAGGAAGGAGGAAGGAAGGAAGGAAGGAAGGAAGGAAGGAAGGAAGGAAGGAAGGAAGGAAGGAAGGAAGGAAGGAAGGAAGGAAGAAGGAAGGAAGGAAGGAAGGAAGGAAGGAAGGAAGGAAGGAAGGAAGGAAGGAAGGAAGGAAGGAAGGAAGGAAGGAAGGAAGGAAGGAAGGAAGGAAGGAAGGAAGGAAGGAGGGAGGGAGAGAGGGAGGGAGGGAAGGAAGGAAGGAAGGAAGGAAGGAAGGAAGGAAGGAAGGAAGGAAGGAAGGAAGGAAGGAAGGAAGGAAGGAAGGAAGGAAGGAAGGAAGGAGGGAGGGAGGGAGGGAGGGAGGGAGGGAGGGAGGGAGGGAGGGAGGGAAGGAAGGAAGGAAGGAAGGAAGGAAGGAAGGAAGGAAGGAAGGAAGGAAAGAAGGAAAGAAGGAAAGAAGGAAAGAAGGGAAGGAAGGAGAAGTAAAAGAAGAAAAGACAAATGGGAAAGGAGGAAATGAGGATTCAGAGAAGGAGAGAGAGAGGCAAAGAGAGAGACAGAGAGACCAGTCCACACTGGTAGTGGGCTATTTTAATAAGCACAGGAACATATATACTAGACCTGTCTTGGGCTATAAGATTAATAGGTCTCTCCACACTCCTGTCAAAATCTTAAGTGCTTATAGAGAGATTTTAACTGAGTTATTTATACAGTTCAGATAGTCAATGCTGGATAATCAGTCCAGTCCTCAATAACAAATTATTCTCTCAAGGGATCCTCTACTATGGGAACAGTGTGGAGAACATAACTTCCAAAAACAAGAAAGAGGTAAGGAACTTCTGATTGCTCTGACCAGCTCATAGGAAGAATTCCTCTACAGAATTGTGCAAATAAAGTTAAGGTCTCAACAGAGTTCACAGAGTTACATAGAGTTACAAAGAGAATTTCAGACATCTTCATAGGATCCCCCTTTATAGATGAATCAATGAAAATAAGGTAAAAAGACTAGTGGTGGATATAAGTTAGTAGTGAATTGCAAAAAGCTATTAAAACCAGAATTGTTGGGAGAAATAAGATACTATCTGAGGGTCAGAAAGATAATACAAGAGCTTGCTTTATCTGACTGAATCTACAGCACCACCTATGGTCCCTCAAGCATCTCCATGAATAGCTTCTGAACACATAGCTAGGAGTAAGCCCTGTGCACTGACAGGTGTGACACAATCCTACTATCACCCAGATACAATATGACCTGAAAAGGAGTTATACTACCACAATTGACTGAAGATATAAATTCAAAGCTAAAGAAAAAAAAAACTCAGACGATACTTTACATGAAAGAACAAAAAGGTCACAAAATAAAGAGGTCATGAGAAAGAGTGCAGTTATTTTTCTTGGGTTCAAGGTGTAGTCTCACATGCGTGTGTGGGCAACTCATATACTCAGAGGGCCCCAAGCTAAGGTATTTTGGAAAGAACCCTATAAAATCAACTTCGCCGTATAAGCACATACACTCAGGATGTGTAATTATTTTTTCTTTACAGGACACCATTTTAAAAGGAGCCCACAATCAACTATGGAATCTAGCTTCTTTTGTTTAGTTTATGGGCATCTTTTTTTTTTGGCAGACATCTTGAAGATTGGTCTCATCCTCTTAATAAACTGTCTTCTTTCGAAAATCATTTTCTATAGTGATAGATAAGAATATGAAACCACACTGAGATATGGATTATTTTCTTCCTTTCCCATAACAAGCATGTCTTCGTCTTAGTCTGGTAATCACAGTTCTCCAAAAATCTAAATGACTAGAATAAGTTATCCCTATGTATGAAGTGGATCTCAGGTGTAATTTGACAACTGTTGAAGTAATAATAATCAGAACTTAATATATGTTCTGTGTAGAATCCTGTGCAAACTTTTCCAGTTCTCTCTTCTCCAAGGGCTTACCCACCAAAAATAAAAGTAAAGAAATTAACAAAGACTGTCGAAAGTGTCACTGAAAGTGATGAGAAGGAAAAAAGCATAGAATTCACACCTGATGAGAAATCATTTCTATTGACATATAGCTGGAAGATCTTTATAATTCATAAATTTTAAATAATATTCAAAAATTTATCTCAGTAAAAGTATAAAACTGTCCTAAAGATTTTTCTGGTTTACTGTGCCCAAAACAATAAAAAGTAGTTTGCTACAAATTATAACATACCTTACTACTTGAAGAATACAAAAATTTCCAGTAACCAAAAATGTAAAATTTACAACATATGACATACAACTAAAAATGATTAGACTTGTAAAGATGCTGGAACATATGGCCTATAATGAGCAGGTCAGAACAATGGGAAAGATAATATACCTGAACATAAACAAAATTAAATTCTAACATCTAACAGTACCATTACTATAAAAATATGACATATACTAAAACATACATTCTGATTTGCAAATTTTCTCTATATTTACTAGGTAAATATGACTTCAAAATAAATTGTCATAACCAATTATTTCTCTTCTGCTTATTTATATGTTTGAATAATAAAACAGTTGAATATATGTGTGCACAAAGAATTTCTTAAATAAAATATCCATGATTTTTTTTTCTATTTTGGACAACCAAGTCATCAATATCTCCTAGGCCTCTTATATAAACTCAAGAATGCAAAAATTTCTACCCCTACCACTTTCATGGAGATTGATAGTTTCAGAGTTGCTGCAACTTAATCAGTATTTGACTTCAAAACTTGTGGTCATCTGATGTGATTTTTGGGATTTTTTAAAATTTTCTAACAGTTTTTATAACAATTTAATAGTTAAGTAACATGTTGCATTAGCCTAATATGCCATAAATGTCATGTACATTTCTCAATGTCATGTTATGATAAACAAAAAAAATAATATTATTAGACTGTAGGTCTACATATCAAGATACTTAATGTTTGTGCCAGTAGCTGGTATTTAGAATTTCTTAAATTTAGTGTACCCATGCCATCTCTTTTTTCAATTTGTTTTAGCTATGACTAAACTTTTTAAAACACTATACTATTTCTTGTCTTTAAACTCTGAATATTCTCCCTTGGGTGGCTTTTATGGCTAAAATATTGACCCTTACCTCTTGCATCTTCTATTTGGTAAAATATATAATACTCTTTACAGTTTGCTCACTGAGTCATAACCAAATTTCTGACATCTTGAATGTGATAAAAAATTAATTTTAAAACCATTAGTATAAAAATAAGAATACAATGACAAAAATATACTCTGGCAAAAGAAAAAAATGCCATACAAAGATGTGGTGTCTAACAAAATACTGGTTTTTTTTTTTGCAATGAGTGCAGAATAAACAAAGCAGGAACTTAGTCAAAAAAAAAAGTCATATATTTGATGCCTTGATTACTATCCCTTTAAGCTGAAAAAATTCAGAGTCATAGGAAGCACTAGAAGAATAGAAAAGGATTCGACATAAAGAAGACGGAGATAAGTAAAAATAAAATTAGACCAAAGAATAGATGAGTGAAGGAGTAAATAAGCCAAAAACATGAGGAAAAGGTACCAATATAAATCTAGTATTACAGTATCAATGAATGAAAACTAGACAAGAAATCAAAGTGCTGGGCAGAATTATATTTTGTAATTTCATGTGCTTTTAAAGACCCACATATCTGAGTAGTGTCAATAAAGGGGAAAGTGCCATGGTGTGTGTTGGCTTGATTAAAAAAGTTGTCTCAAGCCATCATTCTGTCATCATTATCTGTTAGATAATATCCAAGTGTAAAAGACATAAAATTTTTGAGATCTATTAAAAAGGCAATTAAAGAACAATGTTTTAGCTGAGCAGAGTAGAAACAAAAGGGAAAACAAACACTCACACCTGTGAATTCAACAAGGGAGCAAAGAAACAATAACACATGTATGTGTATGCATTCATACACCTCACTAACCTAAGGAAGATATTCATCAAGTTAATTACTGGCTGCTAAATTTGAAAATTCTCTCATATGATTTTAAAATATTATTTGGAAAGAAAATTAAAAAATTAAGTCAGAATTCTTCTTCTTTTGAAAGTTTATGTGCCAATGTACTTATATCTCAGCAAATAATGAAGTAACTAGCCCTGCTAATTTTAAGACACAGATCTTCCAGAGTATATGTAATCAGTAAAGATAGTAAAAGTAGAAAAGAAAAAATATTTCTCAATGTTACTTTTAAAATATCTTTTCACTACATTGTATGTTCCAAATAGTATATTTATTTTGCTAGCCACTGACTTGTGTCAAAAGCAATATTCATATATAGTAAAGATTCAATGTCTTTATTAATAAATGGGTAAGAATATAATGCTTTGATATAGCGAGAAGAGTTCAAATCAAGTGGAAAAGGGGCAACACAAAGCCTTGACTATCCATCATAACATAAAGAAACCAGCAACAACAGAAAAAGTGGTTTAGAGTAAACAGGTGTGCAATAAACCTCTACCTACAAAAGCCTATAATAATAATGCCCTAATGTATTTAACCACAGAACCGGGTACAGAATATGATTGGAAGCCAGGAACTCACGCTTTGCAGTGATTACTAACAATATGTTTTGATGCCTTAATTTTACCAGGTATAAAATAACCCTTCAGCTTCTTTGTCCACAGTGGTTCTTGGAAACAAAAAATGACACACTAATTTTACCCCTCAGTGCTCAATCATAATAGATACCATATACACTCACACACAACCGAGAGGAAACTTTTCCGGCACCACAAAAAAACCTTTTGGGATGGGGTAATGAGTATATATGGAGCCAGGGGTTGATCCCATGATGGTATGCTTCAAGGATGGATAAACCCTGAATCTCTTAGGCCACGGGAATTCCCTTTCTTCCCCAATGCTTACTGTGCCTATGCAAAAAAAAAAAAAAAAAAGTGGGGGGAACGCCAAACCTGCCACTCCAGCACCCATACTTTTTCTTGTTTTGATTTGTTAGTTTTTGACTTTATTTTCCTTCTCTTTTTTCTTCCACTTTTCTCTTTCTTTTTCACTCTATGGTTATTATTTAGAGATTTTTTTTTTATTTGCCGGGTCCATTTTTTTTCTTTTTTCTTTAATTTTTCTTTTCTTTTTCTTTTTCTCTCTCTCTTCTTTCTTTTTTTGGTAGTTGTCACCAATTTTTTTCTCCCTTTTTTCTTATCCTTTTTATCTCCAATGACAGTGGAATGGATGCTCAATCTACAACAAGCTGTAAAGTGGAAACCAGTTGTACTAGCATTCTGGAGGGTAAAGGAGAGAGATATGGGATGCATGCTGGGAACAGGGGCAGAGGGAGGACAGCACTGGTGGTGGGAATGCCCCTCATTCATTGTCACTATGTACCATAAATGATGCAGTAAAAGTTTAGTAATGTACTTTGGTCACAATAAAAATTAAAAAAAAAGATACCATATACAATGCTCAGTATGACAATGTCTCAATAAAATACTCCAATTTACCCACTTACTTTTGCTTATGTCTTCTATTAGGACCTAAATCATATGATCATTTAGACTATTGAAACAGTCAACTGCATACCACAGACTTACGTTACAGGTTCCACTCATCAAATATGTTTTTGCAAATTATCATTTCCTTTTTTTTAATTCTCTCTTATTGTCTCTCTCTCTTTTCCTTCCCTACTTCCTCTTTCCTTTTCTCCTTTCTTCTGCTTCTTTATCAATTCAATCTATGTTAAATAAAACCCACGTTGTTAATTTCTCTTTAGGACAGGAACCCCAACACATAAGATGCAGCGGACGATACTACATAGGATAGCCATTTCTTACAGTCCTCACTACCACATTGTTTAGGATTTTAGACATGAAAACTATGCTTACCCTAAAATGCTCCAGCCACTATCTAATCCTGAAATCTTCATTTAGCAAAGTCTATCCCTGTCAGTGATGAAGTGCCTAGAAATTGGAAAACCTTCCAACTCCGATGCACCAGCCCAATTTTTTAAACTTGTTCTTATCGTATTTACTTAGTTTTCTTTTCTCTTCTCTATTATCCTGTTTTCCCTTTCTTTCTATCCTAATCTATATCTTAACTAATTATTTGTCTTTTCTTAATTCAGTTATTTCTTAAGAGCTCAGACCATCCAATGAGAGTCAGGCCTCCAACAGTAAATTAGTAATAGATCATTAATGTCTGTCTTTATGTGGTCATGAGTTTGTATACTATGGACTCATGATTGCCAAACTTAAAATGTAAATACTCTGACAAAAATGTATATAGCCTCTCATATATTACCCCTCCACCCCCATTCAGAAATCCTTCTATACTGTCATTCCCCAATCCTGATCTGATATCCCTCCTTATGTAACCCTCTTTACCCTACGTTCTTAACTCATTAAATACCAAGACTGACCTCCTGCCCCAATAAGCCACCACCCAGTTCCCAAAGTGAAAGGATACCTTCTCAGCCCCACATCACCTGCCCCAGCAAGAAACTACAACCAATACTTTTGTTGACTCATGCCTTGTGGCCCTTCTTCTCACCCCCACCAAATGTGGATTGTTGCATGCTACCAGATTCAGCTCCAGAAGGACCTCCAGCTCAAGAACACTACCTGATTTCTTACTGCTGCAAATCATTTCTCAAAGTCAACAAGATTACGGTGTGTGATGAAAATGTGCCCTGGATTTCACCCCCCACAAGAATACCTCAAAAGACTTAATGGGGAAGCCTGTATTTCCTTTATATGTTTAATATTTCTATAATAATACCTCTTAATCTGTTTATTCTCAAATGTAAGGTAGCCTCTTACATCCCTTTTTTCTTCAATTACTTTATTTAATTTATTTTATTTATTTTATATTTATTACATATATATATATATATATTTATATTCCTTAACTTCACCTGTTTTGGTTCTGCTTGGTACAAAAACCTACAAAAAAGTCTTGCCTGGGATAAAAGCTTAGGTTAAAACCAAGGCACAGAGATTATGTATCCTGTCATTCTTACCCCCCAAATGCACCAGCAATATAATGTGGCACCTTTGCTTTTTGTAAAGGCATACTAAAAAAGGGGAAATTTTTATGTACATAAACAAGCTCTTATCTACTAGGGATAAAAACTCATACATTTTATAATATAGGGGCACATACCACCCTGAAAATGTATCATGTGGACACAACTTAGACTATATGTGATCAGACAGCCACCGTCCCATCCCGAACCCTAAATCCCAGACATAGAACCGAGACAGTTCCCTGCAACAGCACCAGGAATCAAACTCCCCCTGGGAAATTCCTAATACTGCTCTGGCACCAACATGTGCCAGTTTTAATATGACATCCTGACAACGAGGAAACAACAGCAACTTGATCTAAGAGCAGGTTGTCCTATCTTATCACCTAACTGTAAGATGAAATCAGTAGACAAGTCGTCCTTTGATCTCTGCACAAAACAAGATCACTAACTACAGAAGATTGATTTTAACAACCAGGACTGGGCAGAACTTATCCTGGGACCAATAAAAAAGACTCTAGTCTAGGCATTGGCTTAGGATTTGTACCATAACCAAGATCTCTAATTCTAGAGGTCTGACTTTGACAACTGCGACTGAGCAGAACTTTTGGAACATAATGAAAGACTATCCCAGGCTATCCAAGGATCTGTGAAAAACCCAAGACCACTAATTACAGAAAACTTATCACAACATTGATGGAACAGAACTTCTAGAATCGTAAAGAACAAATCTATCCTATCCTATGACCTGTGAAAATACCAAGATCTCTAGTTACAGAGGCCTAATTTTGTCATCCACAACTGAGCAGAAAGTTTCCTGGCACCATAAAAAGACCTCGGGTGTGAAAATAAGAGTGTACAGAGCCTGTCATGTTCCCATGACAATAAACTTCAAGGGCAGGGAAACTCTGTATTTCTTAGACCAAGGAAGTTCCCTTTCTAATTTTCCAAAATGCTTACTATGCCTATGCAGAAGAAGAAGAAGAAGAAGAAGAAGAAAGAAGAAGAGAAGAGAAGAAGAAGAAGAAGAGAAGAAGAAGAAGAAGAGAAGAAGAAGAAGAAGAAGAAGAAGAGAGAGAAGAAGAAGAAGAAGAAGAAGAGAAGAAGAAGACGAAGAAGAAGAGAAGAAGAAGAAGAAGAAGAAGAAGAAGAAGAAGAAGCAAAGAGAAGAAGAAGAAGAAGAAGAAGGAGGAGGAGGAAGAAAGGAGGAGGAGGAGGAGGAGGAGGAGGAGGAGGAGGAGGAGGAGGAGGAGGAGGAGGAAGAAGAAGAAGAAGAAGAAGTACCAAACCTTGCCACACCAGTCCTCCTTCCTCTTTTTATTTTCTTTCTAGTGATTATTATTTGGTTGTTTGTTGTTGTTGTGCTTTTTCATAATTCTGGTTTGGTTTTTTTTGTTTGTTTTTGGTCTTTTGCTTTGTTTTGTTTATGTTATGTTTTTCTTCTTTTTCCCTTCTTTTGAACTGATATTTATAACCTCTAGATGGTATCTTCACATTTTTTTCTTTTTTCTTTTTTTTTCCAAACAGAACCATATAAGGTGAATCATCTTGTTCTATCTCATAACGAAAAATTTGTAGGCAGTCAAATTGTGGATAGTGGCACAAAATGGTCAAGAACCATACTGACATGCTCGTTTGGCCCTTACCTTCAAAGCCAAATAACTGTTGGAACATTTTCCTGTATAAAATTTGATTTCAGGGAAAGCAAAAGAGAGAAGTGGCAAGGTTACATTTTCTTATTTTGATACTCCACATGATATTTTACATTATTTGTCAAGTTTTTCTATTATAATCTTACTTAATAAAAGAAGACTGAAAGCAATCATTCCAATTTGAAATATAATATTTTATTAAGGAAAAGTTTATATAATAATTGAGTATCAATTAGTCTTCTCTAAAATATAGGGGATAAAATAGAAATAATTTGTCATTAAAACTCTTGATTTTTGTTCAATATTTTGGAGGACAAACTCTCTTGAAGTATTTATAAACTGAAAAAAAAAATAGCCCATTTACATAGCCTAAAAAAAAGTAAAGGGAATGAATTTTAAAGAACTCCTAAGCATGGACTGTTTGAATTGGCTACCACTGTGTTTTAATTGCCATTTTGGCTGAATTCATAACTGGATGATTTTATGTCTGAATTGACTTTTTCTTATCCACTATCATCCTAGACTTCCCTCAAATTATTCAACTGGCTCATAATTACTGACTTCTGCCCAAGATAATTTTTTTCAGAAAGGAATTAGGGTTGGGTGAGGGGACCATAATAACAGTCCAAAATAAATAGGCATCCTTGAATGACATGTTCCTTATTGACTGAACCAATCATTACTGATTCAGAGGGGCCTGGAGAAGTTTAACTAGAAAGGAAATTTTGACATAGTTTCCATATATATTGTTGATTGGTAGTTTATTCATTTTTGCACTTAGGATTTTAGCTGAAAGCATCATACAAAACATTTCTTATCAAATAAAAAATCAGGGAAGAAAAACTTCTGAACAATATCTTGAAAATAAAGCTTTTATTTAATATCTAAGGGTTATTTAAAATGTCAAGTCTCGAATCAATGAGAACTGAGAGATTATTTTAAAAAACTGATCAAAGACCATCTTTAAATGTTTTCCAATGAACTCTGGTAGCAGGAAAAATTTCTAAGATTTTAAAGCTTCTTCTTTCTAAGATTTTAAAGTTCTTCAAATCTCTCATCATTGTCAACAAGGAAATAAAAGAAGAAATCTTGTATAGCTTAGAGTAGGTCAATCAAAATAATTTTTCCTATCAAGTTTATTTAGAAAACTCCATGATCAAGGTCAAGAGAGATAGAACAGCAGCCAGGGGTTTTACCTTGTAGACAGCTGACCCTAGTCCCATCCCTAATATTCATTATTGCTTTCTGAGCAACACTAGGAGTGATCCCTAAGCAAAGACTAAGTATAAACCCCAAGTATGGTATATTATAAATACTATGATGACTAAATGGAATTACTAGATTTCCTTATTAGGGAATAAAGTAAAATATATCTGTGATATAGAACCAGATCTTAAAGATTCAATATTCTTAACACCTGTCCTAAAATGCAAACATGCACAATAAGTGTTATTGCATTTCCCCCTACCCAATAAAAATTAGACTGACACTATCTCAAAGCCTTCTTGCTCACCATTTACAAGAGCCTTCCCAAGATGTCATGTAACAATTTAGTTTCTGAATTGAGGAGATGGCACCAAACAAGGAAAAGGCTTAAACATTACTTTTTACCAACTAGTTATATGCCAACCAGCATTTCAATCATTAACCCCAGTTCCCTTTTGTCAGGCACTGAGGAAGTAAGACCTAAAATAAAAAGATTCTTTAGTCATTCACATCATCCAATTCCATTGAGTCACTAAATTCTTGACACTTTGTGCAAATGGTCGCCTAATCTTGTAAGAAGCTGGGTTCAGGAAGACATAAACCCTACCACTCTTTAGACCATTAGCCATAGTCACACTGGAAACGTCATATTAAAAACAGTTTTATCTAGACTTTTATGTCTGCTTACTCACTCAGAATCAAAGAGAAATACATCAATAGCATTTGAAAGAACACTCAGAAAATAAAATGATAATTTTTACTGAAATCATGTCCTTCTCTAAATATATTTTGATGTCCTCTGGACAGGTAAATTAGACTGGGATATGTCTATTTCTTTAAACTACTGTTTAAATCACTGTCACTTTAATTTGCACCTGTGAATCTGCATGGGTAAGATTATAAAATCATGGAGGGAGGAAAATACTTCACGACAAAGAAAGGCTTATTGATGACATCATTCACAATACAACAATAGGGATATGGGGACCTATTTAATCTTTTCCAGTAAAAGATTTCCTTAATATTCATCTATCATGGATATTTTTCAATATACAATAAATCTGTGCATTTTTCCAAGTGGGTTTTCAACTTTAATTAAAAATACTCTTAATTTATTATTTTGAAAAAGACTAACAACTAGAGAAATTTTGTTTTACTTATTGCTTATTCCTCATGTATGTCTCATATAGAGGTTTATTGTCCCTTCTTTTACTTTAATACCATTTATCTATATGTATTGCCTGCCAAATACTTGTTAATTAAAGAATTTTTTACAACATAAAATTCACCATTTTGTATGATATACATCTATTTTCCAAAATATAATCTACATATTAATTGCAAATCTAATTGAGAAATGGAAAAACATGGCCCAAATAATAGTAGAGCAAGTAGGGCCTTTACCTCATGCTTGACTGACCCATGTTTGTCCCTGACACTCTATGTGGTCTCCTAAGCATGGCCAGGAAAGATTTCTGAGTGCAGAGCCAGAATTAAGTTCTGAGCACTACTGGGTCAAATCTCAAAATAAATAAGAACAAACAAAAAGTTAATAAAAATCGTATTCATAGAAGAAAATATTAACTTCTTAATATTATGGAAAAATAGGTGCCTTTGTAGATATTTGCTATACATTTACTTAAGTTTGGTAAAGTAATCCCAAATTCAACCTGTTTTGCATATTTTCTTTTTTCTTCACAAATAGCTCCATTAAAGACATTGTTCTGGTAACCTATTATCACACACAACTCTGGTGTATAGTTAAGAGTTTTATCAGTTCTGAGTTTTACATCAAACCACAGATCCCAGATAAAAAAAAGATTTTGACAGATTGTTACAAAAGGTTATATTTTCCTAAAATGTAATACAGGTAATGATAATTATTGAAGTAAAATTTTTAAGCAAATTTGTATAATAAAAGCTATTTGGTAAGTTTAAAAAAATTCACCATTTTGACAATTTAAAAGTAAAAAATTTAGTGGCATTTGGTGTAGTCACAATGCAATGTTACCATCATCATTAATTTCAAATATATTTTCATCATCCCTCAAGAAACCCTAGAGCCATTAAACAGTCAGGTCTGATTTCTCTCTTCTCTTGCCATGCCCTAGCAACCACTAATCTGCTTTCTGTCTTTATACATTTTCCTATTCTGGACATAGAATGAAATAAAACAGGACAGGGATTCTGATATCTGGATTCCTTTGTAGCATAATGTTTACAATGTTTTTTGTACAAACACTGACCAATACCATAGGAGTTCAGGTTTAGCCAATGACGTATCCATATGCATTTAAGACTAAGTAGAAATACAGTAAAAAAATAAATACTGCAATAAAATTTTAACACAGATTTTAGCAACATATATGTAATATACAATTATAAAAATAAGCCATGTTTTGTTTACACAATCATAATATTTTATTTCTGTTATTTGTATTGCTACTGTTTTTAAGATATTATGAATGTTGTTTACTATGAATGTTAAAGTTGTTGTTGGGTAACCTACTTTCAAATATCTTGGATATTTGCCTAGAAGTAGGATTGATGGATCATATAGTAATGACATGTTGCTTTTCTTAAGCATAACAAACTTTCTTTTTAAAGTTGCACTATTTTATACACCACCACTACAAATGTTCTCAGCATGTTAGCATCCTCACCAACAATAGTTTAAAAAAAAGACATTATTATGACTAACATTATTAATACTAACATGATATCTCATTGTGGTATTGATTTGAATTCTCTAGGGTCAAATAGTGGTTAGCATCTTTTCATATACTTATTGCTATTCATAAGCATATTTTCTTTGGAAAAATATCTATTCTAGACCTTTGGTGTTTTTTTAATTGATTTGTTTACCCTTTTGTTGTGAATTCTTCTTTTCAATTATTTTAAGTCAAACATTGTAGTTTTGGGTCACACTTGACAATGCTCTGGGCTTACTACTATTTATGTGTTCAGAGGTCACCCCTGGTAGATTCAGGGAACAAATGGGATGCCTGGAATTGAACCTGGGTTGGCTGCATACAAAGCAAGAGCCCTACCTGCTGTACTATCACGCCAGTCCAGAAAATGAAAAAGTTTAAACAGAAAGTGTTATAAGACATAGTTCAATTTTTTTTTTGTTTTTTGGCCACACCCAGTGACGCTCAGGGGCTACTCCTGGCTATGAGATCAGAAATCGCTTCTGGCTTGGGGGACCATACGGGATGCCAGGGGATTGAACTGCATTCCGTCCTAAACTAGCCTGGGCAAGGCAGATGCTGTACCTCTTGCGCCACTGCTCTGGCCCCCACAGTTTAATATTTTATAAATAGTATGAATAGTTTTCACATTATATCACAAATATGTCTTACCATACAAATCCCATAATTTAATAAAAATTGTATGTTAAAATTAAATTCCCATCCTATAAAAAGCATGAGGATAAAATTAGCTTGCTTAGATTTAATTATCAAAAAATGTTTTTATGATTGAATTACAGAGACGTATAATACACAAGTTCATACTATTCACCAGGGTCAGGAACATAATGATGTAATTATAAATATAAGGTTCATTTAAGTCCAGAAAGTAAATATAATTTTTATTGTCGATGGCTACTTCAGATTAAAGAATTAGAGAAATAGATCAAGAAATTTTTACTTTTTATTTTATATTATTCTTTGCTTAAACTTTAATGAAAGTGCTAAAACTTTTATTTTATCATGAGTATGCACTGCTTTGTTAATGAAAGAAGTAATTACCTCTAAAAGAATTATTTCAAAAGAGAAAATGATCTTAAGAAAAGTCACCTGATTTTTAAAGAAATTTTCCATTACAGATGGATAATGCAACCCCAGGAAACATATGCTCCCTGGAGTAAAATTGCAATTATCAAAAAAAAAAAAAAAGAAGCATTTTAATGTCTTGAGGGAGAAATAAAGAATATGTGATTTGTGGCATTTGAGTAATATTCAAAGTACACCTTTACAATGAGATTAGGAGCCTGTACAAAAATATAAATTAATATGTACTTCCTTCTATAAATAATTTTATGTCAAAAGCAATTAAGTACATCATATGAGTTTTAAAATGTATGTAATAAATTTATTTACATTCAAATACTTACTGATCATAAACAATTGAGTAACCAGAGATCATACTTTGAGTAGTACTAAATGACAAACTTTAAGAAAGCACTGAAAGTAGAAAGGTTTAGATTAATAAATCAATCAGAGTTTAATATAGGAAAACAGAAATCAGGATGCAATATTGTAAGTAGAAATAGCTCTAGGCATTTCAAAAGTTGAAAAGGATTCAATACACAGAATTTAATGTATCTAGAAATGTTGAAAGTTGGGGAAATATTTTAATAGACTGAGTACATGCTTTGAATACAGGAGGCCTGAGTTTAATCCCAAGCATTTTATGGTCTTCAAGTACCATTAGAAGCATCAAGCTGGAAGTAGTCTCCCAGTACCATAATGTGTTCCTAAATTTAAATTTATAAAAAGGGAGGTGAAGAAAAATAAAATAAAAATGAGACTAGAGAGATAGTACAGAAGTTAAGGCACTTGCCTACATGTGGCTGACTCTAGCTTCCTGGAACACCACCAAGAGTGATCTTTGAGCATAGAGCCAGTGCTAAACACTAAGTACTTCTGGGTGTGAGCCAAAGAAATAAAGGAGAAAGAAATAAAGGAGAAAAGAAAGAAAGAAAGAAAGAAAGAAAGAAAGAAAGAAGAAAGAAAGAAGAAAGAAAGAAGAAGAAAGAAGAAAGAAAGAAAGAAGAAAGAAAGAAAGAAAAGAAAGAAAGAAGAGAAGAAAGAAAGAAAGAAGAAAGAAAGAAAGAAGAAAGAGAGAGAAAGAAAAAGAAAGAAAGAAAGAAAGAAAAAAAGAAAGAAAGAAAGAAAGAGAGAGAAAGAAAGAAAGAAAGAAAGAAAGAAAGAAAGAAAGAAAGAAAGAAAAGAAAGAAAGAAAGAAAGAAAGAAAGAAAGAAAGAAAGAAAGAAGAAGAAAAGAAAGAAAAAGAAAGAAAGAAAGAAAGAAAGAAAGAAAGAAAGAAAGAAGAGAAGAGAGAAGAGAAGAGAAGAAAGAAGAAAGAAAGAAAGAAAGAAAGAAAGAAAGAAGAAAAGAAAGAAAGAAAGAAAGAGAAGAAAGAAAGAAGAAAGAAAAAAAAGAAAGAAAAAGAAAGAAAGAAAGAAAGAAAGAAAGAAAGAAAGAAAGAAAGAAAGAAAGAAAGAAAGAAAGAAAGAAAGAAAGAAAGAAAGAAAGAAAGAAGAAATTATTGAAAGATTAAACAGAATCAAGTCAAATAAGAAGCACTTAGGAAATTTGAATAACTTTCACAGTAACAAACAATCCAGAAATCAAGAAGTTATAACTATTGCCATGCAATTATTTACTTTTACCCTTCAGAGAACCAGTCACTCCATGAAGTGACTCCATAGAATCCTCACTCCATAGAGTGAGGAGCCAGAGCTGTGGCCCAAGCAGTAAGGCTTCTGCCTTGCCAGCGCTAGCCTAGGACGGATCACTGTTCGATATGGTATCCCATATGGTCCCCCAAGCCAGGAGCGATTTCTGAGCGCGTAGCCACAGCATCCTGAGTAATCCTGAGTAATCCTGAGCATCACAGGTGTGACCCAAAAACCAAAAAAGGAAAAGAATATGAAGTGATTATATATATATATATATATATATATATATATATATATGTATATATATATGTATATATACAATCTGGAGTAATATTGTCACCAAACCTTTATGAACTTGACTTCCAGCTGAAAATAATTTTCTCCTCTATTATAGGATCTAATTAAAGAGTTTACTTATTGGGGCTGGAGTGATAGTACAGTAGGTAAAGTGATTGCCTTACACATGGCTGAATCAGGTTCAATCCAGCACTAGATATGGTTCCCTTACATGGCCATTAATAATTCCTAATCCAGAGCTAGGAGTAAACCCCGAGTATCACTAGGTGTGGCCCAAAAATAAACAAAAGACTGCATATATATACATATATATATATATATATATATAATCTTGTCTATAAGGAAATATGATAAAAGTAATTTTTCAACTCTTAAATAATAAGAAAATTTGTAGAAAAGTGTAGGAATAATAGTTGATTCTAATTAACTATTTCTAATCCAAAAAAATGTCTTTCAGGAGTCTTCAATATATAAAGTACTTTTTCTGTAATAATAATTAAACTTTTCTAAGTAAAGCCTAGGTTCATGTTAGAATTACTTATTTTTTCATCTTTTAAAAAGTATTTATTGGGGCAGGCGAGGTGATGCTAGATGTAAGGCATCTGCCTTGCAAGTGCTAGCCAAGGAAGGACCGTGGTTCTATCCCCCGGCATCCCATATGGTCCCCCCAAGCCAGGGGCAATTTCTGAGCATTTAGCCAGGAGTAACCCCTGAGCATCAAACACTTGTGGCCCAAAAAAAAAAAGAATTATTTATTGTATTTTTAATCTCTTACCTTTTTTTAATATCTTTAAACACTTTGATTACAAGTATGATTGTAGTTGGGTTTCTTGTCCTTATTCATTCATATCCTTGAAAGAATCTAAACTGGCATTCACCCTTTTAGACTGTTACCATTTTTACTATATATATAGACTCTATTACAGGGTCTACACCAGAGGTCTCAAACTCAATTTAACTGGGGGCCGCAGTAGGCAAAGTCGGGGTGAGGCAGGGCCGCATAAGGGATTTCACCAAAAAAGTCCTCAAATGTCATTATTAACAGTTTTAATTATTTCTTCTGAACATGAATAGAACATTGAGTGAAGATCAGGAACAGTTCTTCTAAACATGGCATCTTTTGCCTATTCCTTGCTGCCAGAGACTTGACAGGGCTTCTTTTCACAAATCTGAACATCATTTGGCTTTAGAGAGGAAGCAGTTGAGACCCTCAGGATGGCTTGAAGATGATCATCATTAAGTCTAGACCTGTACTTTGACTTATTGAAGTTCAATGTGGAGAATAACTTCACACAAATATGTGCTCCCAAAAAGGCACATGGTGTGCTTGAACATTCAGAAAGCTCAGGGAACTTGGGGCAATTCTCTTAAAAATTTCCCATGCATGTCTGCTTTTCCACTAATCTCCCTGAACTTGGCTTTGAGATCAGAGTTGCATTGCAGGTCAATGAGTTCCATTTGAAGCATGGGGGGGGGGGGGGCATCTTGCACATCAAAGGAAAAGGGATCCATAAAAATTTGGAAAGTGGTTCTGTGCTTTTTGAAGTCTGGAAATCTGTGATCAAATTCCTTCTCTAGCTTAAAAATAGCATCAACATATTTCTCACCACTGAATGGTATGCCTGCATCCACATGTTCCTTGCATGCTGGGAAATGGCAAAGGTTTGTCTGAGAGAGCTGGGATTTTCATAATACAAGTTTTGTGGAGAATGCCCTCATGTTGTCATAGGTAGCACTGATAAGCTGCCCCAGGCCTTGTAGCATCTTGCTTAGTACATTCAGCTTATGTGTGATGTCAGTAAGAAAAGCTAAGTCCATGAGCCATTTGTGATCACTCAACTCGAAACAGCATTCCCATCCATCTCCATGAAGGCTTTCACTTCTTCTCTCAACTCAAAAAATCTTTCATGACATTTCCCCTGCTGAGCCAATGAACCTCAGTGAAATAGAACACATCTCCATATTCTGACTCCATTTCCTCTATAAAAGCATGGAACCTCCTGTGCTTTAAGCCACAGGATCTGATTTGGTTGATGCATTTCACAACAATCATCACATTGTCACACGGCAGGCATTTACTGCAAAGGGCCTGCTGATGGATAATGCAGTGAAGAGCAATGGCCTTCTCTACACCCTCCTCTTCAAGTTTTTTTTTTTAACAAGTGCCACCAGTCTGTTTTTCCACCCTGTCATCAATGGCACTCCATCGGTTATTATTCCAAAAATCCTCTTCCATGGCAAACCTGCATTCTCAATGGCATCACACAGATGCCGAAATATCTCATTAGTGGTGGTCTGGCCATGCATTGCAATTATTGTGAGCAGCTTCTCTGTCAATTCAAAATTGCAGTCAACACCATGGACATAAATTGTGAGCTGCGCAGTGTTTGTTATATCTGTGCCCTCGTCAAGAGCAACTGAGTATGCATCAAAACATTTGGCTTTCTCACACAGTTGATGATAAATGTCACCTGACATATCAGAAATGCGCTCTGCCACAGTGTTGGCAAAAAGACTGATTTTGCTAAATTAACCTTTCTTTTCTGGACAGATAATACTTGTAGCCTGTAACATGCATTTTTTAACACACTCTCCTTCTGTGAATGGTTTCCCTGCCTTAGCAATCACCTCACTAACCATGTAACTAGCTTCGACTGATGCAACATTCTCTTTGGTTGCTTTCTTGTAGAAATCTTGTTGCCTCATTAGACATGTTTTAAGACTGGCAACCCGCTTGGCTCTCTCATTTCCTTGATATTTTGCACATTCCTCAGCATGTTTAGTTGAATAATGGTGTTTCAAGTTGTATTCCTTGTGCACTGCAACTTTCTTTAAGCAAATAAGACATGTGGGGATGCCCCTGTGCTCAACAAAGAAATACTGCGTTCTCCACTTTTCCTGAAATTGTCTGTGCTTGTCATCAATCTTTCTCTTCACTGCAGGCTTTGATGAAGTCATGATGAAGGTATGACAAAATCTAACTCTGTAATAAACATCTCTCCCTTCTCTCCCTTAAGCCTCCGATAATGCAAGGGACAGCAAGCAGGAGCAGCAGAAATGACGTCTGCGCTAGGCACAAAGTATTTGCGATTATTCGCTTCTGAATATTCGCAATAAAAAAATCACATTAGTAAGAAAAAAATTACAAAAAAATCGCATTAAACATTTGCATACCCCAAACGGAACTGCTCAGGATATGGGAATGTTTAATGCGATTTTTTTCTTACTTATGCGATTTTTATTGTGATTATTCAGTAAGCGAATAATCGTGAATACTGCAATATTTGAAGGCCAGCCACAGGCCACAAAATGTTGTACGGAGGGCAGCAAATGGCCCGCGGGCCGCGAGTTTGAGACCCCTGGTCTACACTGAAGAAGCAGTGAGGGGAGCCAGAGAGATAGCAGGGAGGTAAGGCATTTGCCTTTCATGAAGAAGGTCATTGGTTCAAATACCGGCATCTCATGCAGTCCCCCGAGCCTGCCAGGAGCATTTTCTGAGCATGGAGCCAGGAGTAACCCCTGAGTGCTGCTGGGTGTGACCCCACTAAATAAATAAATAAATAAATAAATAAATAAATAAATAAATAATATAAAGAAGCAGTGATAATCAGGGCTTGATCCCCTCATTTTTTCACATCAAACTGCATAAACCATCAATTCTCACGTCATAGAGCATGAACTAACATCAAGTGTCAAGTTGTTCATATATAGTCAGGATCACTGTATACACCCCGACACTGGAAAAAGTTCACAATACTACAGAGGAATAGATATGGAATAGCCATCTCAGGGAAGTGAAGAATTTGAGCCCATTTCTCAGTGTATGACAATTTCTAAAAAATTGGTTCTAGACCTGTAAGGACAGAATTAAGGAGAAAGTTTCTTAGCACATGACCAACAGCGTCAACTTAGCAATGGGCTTTACCAGAAACTAATGCAATCACTTATAGATAAAAAATGCCTAGCCATAAAGAAAAACTCATAAAGGAAAAGTTTTATCTATTTTACAAAATATATGTCCAAACATTTTGTTTTGTTTTGTATGGAGCTACCCAAGGATCTCAGGGGTTACTCCTGGCTTAAACTCAGGAACTACTCCTGGGTGGGTTGGTGGCCAGGGAGTAGTAGGGTTATGGATATCAAACCCAGGCTGAGCATGTGCAAGGCAAGTTCCCTGCATACTGTTCTATTATGCTGGCCCCTCCAAACTTTTATGTTGATTTCTCAGAAGCTTCATATATAGAGAACTTGTCTTTTCTGTTTTGGAGGAAGTATCCACCAAGGAAAAGCTCAAGAGCCCTTCCATATTAGATAACTTTTCCTTTCATGGCCAAACAAACAGCAAAGGTGGGTAAAATTTCTAACTTAGTATTTCTAATGCTTTCTATCTTGAATCCTGAATTGACAAGTCCAGATCAAATAGCCCGGCTCTGCCACCCTATCCTTCAGAATCAAACAGATTGCAAAGATTTGAAACTCTGAGACCACATGCTCTTTTGCCTTAGAGAATGAATGAAATGTTGCAACCAAAACCCAGTTAACTATGAAAAAGGTTGATAAAATCACCCAGGATATAAAGAAAAAGCCAGCTCTCTTTTAGGGACTGCTTAGCAGAGGCCTTCAGAAAATTCACAAATATTGACCAAGTCTCAGGTAGATGAATATCTTCATTACTTGATTTGTCCTAATATCAGATAAAATTTCAAAAATTTACATCTGAGACCGAAGACCCTACATTCCAAAATAGTAGACACAACATTCAGCATAGTCAATAACAAGAAACAAAGTGAGAGATGTGGGACTAGGAAAACCCAATTACTTGTGCCAGCTATGAAAGGTTACAAATCTAAAAGGTACTCACCAAGCGATTTCGAGATAATAGGAAAGTCCTGTTACTTTTGTAGAGACCAGTAACCCTCAATGTAGCAGATAAAACCATTACATTTTTTATTAATATTGGAACCAGTTATTCTGTGTTAATTAAACATAGTAGAATAAAGTAGGGCCTGTTCCACCCTACTTAATTGATAATGAGTATGATGTTTAACATCAGAATTAAATGACTTACTCTATCTCTCAGCTATCAATATGTGAAAACTCAACTTTTCATATGTCCTTGATATTCTAAAATGCCCTGGCAGAAAATCTAATAAATGTACTTGAAGCTACAATTCCCATGTTAAAAGTGACTCTGGCTTTATTTTTTTCTTGATGTAAATAATCTCTACTAACACCAAAACATCTCATATTCATAATATCTTAGAAACAATATCTTAGAAGCTTGGAATATCAATTTAGAAGCACTGGATCCTCTAGTTTAGGACACCACAAGAAAACAAGAGTCATTTTAATTATTATTTTCCAGAGAGATCCTCACTATTGAAGCACTTCCATCAATATCCTATAAATTCAGAAGCCTTATGTGACTCCAACTTCTCATTACAAAATTTATTTTCTATAAAAAAATTGATCCCGACACTCTCCACATGGGAGCCTGAGACAGGCTTCTCGCCGCCTCACCTCCCGCCCGTCCTAGGGACCGCAAGCCCAAGCAAAGAGCACACGGGTGATGCTTTTCCCTGGCACCTCCACACTCTCCACGTGGGAGCCTGAGACAGGGTTCTCGCCACCTCACTCCGTGTCCCTCCTAGGGACCCCAAACCCGAGCGAAGAGCACACGGGTGAGTTCTTTTCCCGGCATCTCCATACTCTCCACATGGGAGCCTGAGACAGGCTTCTTGCTGCCACACCCCGTGCCCCTTCTAGGGACCCCAAGCCCTAGCGGAGAGCATATGGGTGAGTGCTTTTCCCCAGCACCTCCACACTCTCCATGTGGGAGCCTGAGACAGGCTTCTCGCTGCCGAACCCCGAGCCCCGGAGCCTGGGTGAGGAGAACCTTGCAGCTGACCCACTCTGCGGCTGGGATGGGCTAGGACCAATAGACTGGGTGAGCATGGGCCTGCCACCTGGACCATTGGCTAACCTAAAGCAGCCTACCCCACTAAGCCCCAGAGTGCACCTGAGACTCCTGAGACTCCCCAAGGGCTGAGGGCAGTTACTGGGTGGGTTTGACTATGGGAATTTCTTCTGCTGAGGCTCAGAGGGGGCGGAGCTCCATTGACTTCCAGAGAGAAGAGGGAGGATAGAGACCTAGGCTCAATAGTGCTCTCAATCATTGTGGCCAGCTTCTGCACAAGCTGGCAGGAATAAGGAGAAGAAAATTGACCAGACCCACTGAAGGAGGGCTTACTTCCAGATAGGGGAGGAAGGGCGAAGGAGCTAGGCTCAACAGCGCCCTCAACAGCGCCCTCCACCATCATGCCCAGGAGAGGACCTGCACTAGCTGACAACAAAAGGGAAAAGCAATGAATCAGGCCACATAAAGAGCACAGGAGGAGCCAAACCTCAGTTGGCTCACCCAACAACCCCCTCTAGAACCATGCTCAGGGAGGGGACCCATCCCATTGCAACAGGGGAACAAAGCAGTCTGAATTTAGAAGGCACAGCACTCCAAACCACACCAATAAAAGCAAAGAAATATGTGTAAATCAAGGAAAACCCTAATATCTGGAGATATGGAGACAACCCCTAGCAAGTTTCCAAGTCCACCAAAACACACAGATCCATGGGAAGGAGACCTAAAAGCAGCCATGAAGAAGGAAATGCAAGAATTGATCAAAATAAATGAAAGAAATGCTAGCTACCGAGTATAAGAAATCTATGTATGAACAAATCAGCCAAATTAAAGAAGAAATGTTAAAGAACATGAGAGATTCCATACAAAATGAATTGAAGAAACTAAAGGACAAACTAAAAAGCCTTATGAGCAAAAACAGAGTTGGAGAAGCACATTGAAGAACTCGAAGGAAAACTGCAAACAAAAAATGACCAAGAAACCAACAAAGAAATAAAAGGCAAAGCACTGGAAGGAAAAGTCCAGCATCTAATGAACAAGGACAAAAGAAACAATCTAAGAATTGTGGGTATACCAGAAGGGGAGGAAATAGGGAAAGGGGAGGAACAAGTAGTCAAGGAAATAATAGCAGAGCACTTTCCCACCCTCTGGAAAGAAACTTCAGTGCAAATCCAGGAAGTGAAGAGAGTCCCTAATAAAATAGACCCTAATAAACCAACACCAAGACATATAGTAATCCAAATGGCAAAAAAAAAACAAAGAGAAAGATAAACTCCTTAAAGAAATAAGTGAGAAAAAAAAACCCTCAAGTACAAAGGAAGGGACATAATAATCAAACCAGATCTCCCATTTGAAATAATTCAAGCAAGAAGACAGTGGAATGACATATTCAAACGACTGAATGAAAGAAATTTCCAACCTAGGGTCCAATACCCAGCAAAACTATCATTCATATGGGAGAGTACACTAAAAACATTCTCAAACAAAAACAAACTTGAACTATTTGTGCAAACAAAGTCGATCCTAAATGGCCTACTCAGAGATGAATTACACAATCCAAACACCCAATTGTAACAAAAACCACCCTACACAACACAACTACACAACAGTCATCTCTGTCATTAATCTCCCTAAATGTTAACGGACTAAACTCTCCAATTAAAAGACACATAGTAGAGAACTGGATTAGGAAAAATAAACCGATCTTCTGCTGTCTGCAAGAAACACACCTACAACTACAGGATAAGCGCTGGCT
The DNA here is from genome assembly GCF_024139225.1 of Suncus etruscus. Lineage (NCBI taxonomy): Eukaryota > Metazoa > Chordata > Mammalia > Eulipotyphla > Soricidae > Suncus > Suncus etruscus. Next base: position 53,610,993 of record NC_064848.1, read on the forward strand.
TAGAATACAATGATGGAAAGTAATTATTCAGGCCAATGGAAAACAAAACAAAACAAAAAAAAACAGGGATAGCCATTCTTATATCAGGCCAAATTGTATTCAACCTCAAGAAAATTATCAGAGACAAAGAGGGTCACTACTTACTGATCAGGAGAACATTAGATCAAGAAGTTCTAACCCTGGTCAAAATCTATGCATCTAATGTAGAGTCAGCAAAATATGTGAGGCAACTGCTTGCAAACCTGGAGAAACACATGAAGGGAAACGTGATAATAGTAGGGGACCTCAATACTCCACTATCACCACTGGACAGATCCACCAAACAGAAAAATAGCAAAGAAATAAGAGCTCTAAATGAAAAAATTAGAAGATCTAGGGCTAATAGACTTATATAGGGCCCCCCATTACCAGAAAGCAGAATACACATTCTTCTCGAGCCCACATGGAACATTCTCCAGAATAGACCATGTCTTAGGACACAAAGCCAACCTATATAAGACCACAAATGTAAGGATCATTAGAAGCACCCTATCAGATCACTATGCAACAGACGTCAAAATTGACTTCAAGAAGAAGCAATGGAGAAAAACTAATACCTGGAGATTAAACAACATGCTGCTCAACAACAGTTGGTCAAAGAGCAACTCAAGGAAAAAATAAAAAGATCCCTAGAGACAAATGATAATGAAGAGACAACTTGTCAAAATTTGTGGTACACAGCAAAAGCAGTAATTAGGGGGAAACTCATAGCAATATAGGCCTATATCAAGAAACAGGAAAATGACAAAATCAACAGTTTAAAGAATCACCTCAAGGAATTGGAACAACAGCAGCAGAGAAATCCAACCACAACCAGAAGACAAGAAATAGTAAAAACCAGAGCAGAAATAAACAACATAGAAAATAAGAAAACAATAATCAATGAGAACAGGAGTTAGTTTTTCGAAAAAATAAATAAGATAGACAAACCACTGGCAAAACTCACCAAAAAAAAAAAAAAAGAGGGAAAACACCCAAATCAGTAGGATCACAAATGAAAGGGGAAATATTACAACAGAACCCCAAGAAATAAAAATATCATAAGATCATATTATGAACAACTATACTCAGCTAGGCTAGAAAATCCAGTAGAAATCGACAGATTCTTGAAAAAATACCATCTTCCAAGATTAGAAATGGAAGAACTAGAAAACCTAAACAGAACAATCACCTCAGATAAAATTGAAGATGTAATTAAGAAACTCCCTAAGAACAAAAGTCCAGGCCCAGATGAATTTACAGGTGAATTCTATCAAACATTCTGAGAAGACTTACTACCGCTTTTCCATAGGCTCTTCCAAACCATCAAAAATACGGGAATCCTCCCCAACTCCTTTTATGAGGCTAATATCACATTCATTCCCAAAAATGGCAAAGACTCCACCAAGAAAGAAAACTACAGACTAATCTCACTAATGAACATAGATGCAAAGATACTCAACAAAATCTTAGCAAACCGAATCCAGCACTTCATCAAAAATATCATACATCATGACCAAGTGGGTTTTATACCAGGAATGCAAGGTTGGTTCAACATATGCAAATCATATACAAAACATTATACATCACATCAACAAGAAGAAAGACAAAAACCACATGATCATATCAATTGATGCAGAGAAGGCATTTGACAAAATCGAACACTCTTTCATGTTAAAGACACTCAGCAAAATAGGGTTAGAAGGAACCTTCCTCAAGATAGTTACAGCTATCTATGTAAAGCCTACAGCCAACATTATACTTAATGGCGAGAAACTAGAAGCATTCTCACTAAAGTCAGGAACTAGGCAAGGCTGTCTATTCTCTCCAGTCTTATTCAATATAACCTTAGAAGTCCTAGCAATTGCAATCTGACAAGAGAAGAGAATCAAAAGAATCCAAATTGGGAAAGAGGAACTCTAACTATCTCTATTTGCAGACAATATGATGATATACATTGAAAACCCTAAAGAGTCCCAGTAAAACTCCTAGAAACAATTAACCAATACAGCAAAGTGGCTGGATACAAAGTCAATACACAAAAGACAGTGGCATTTCTATATACAAACAACGAAGTCGAGGAGAGAGAGATTAAAAATACAATTCCATTTAAAATAGTATCAAAAAATATCAGGTACCTAGGAATCAACCTTAAAAGGGAAGTGAAAGACCTATACCAGGGAAACTTTAAACTCCAGAAAGAAATGGAAGAGGATATAAGGAAATGGAAGAACATCCCATGCTCATGGATAGGTAAAATTAACATAGTTAAAATGGCTATCCTACCTAAACTACTGTATAGATTTAATGCAATCCCTATCCAAATTCAGACAACATTTTTTAAAGAATTAGAACAATCAATCACAAAATTCATATGGAACCACAAAAAAACCAGGATAGCTAAACACATACTGAAAATCAAGAAGCTGGGTGGCATCTCCTTACCTAACTTGAAACTATACTATAAAGCAATAGTGATCAAAACAGCATGGTACTGAAACAGAGACAGGACCTCAGACCAGTGGGTCAGAACAGAATTCCCAGACATAAACCTCCAGATATACAGCCAACTAATATTTGATAAAAGAGGCAATAATTGGAAATGGAACAAAGAAAGTCTATTCAACAAATGGTGTTGGTACAACTGGAAAACCACATGTACGAAAGTGAAAATTGACCCATACCTCACTCCTTATACAAAAGTCAACTCAAAATGGATCAAAGACCTTGAAATCAAACCCGTATCTATAAAATTTATCGAGAATAAAATAGGCAGAACACTCGAAGACCTATATATCAAAAAAGTTCGAGGATGGAGCACCAATGGCAAGAACTTTAGCATCAAACATAAACAAATAGGACTACATCAAACTAAAAGGCTTCTGCATGGTGAGAGAAAGCTTACTTAACACAATAAGACAGTTACCAGAATGGGAAAAAATTCTTCCCTCGACATATCAGATAAAGGGCTGATATCTAGAACATACAAAGCACTCACTAAGCAGAGCCCCCCAAAACCAAATAAATCCATAAAAAATGGGCAGATGAAATTAATAGAGACTTCTCTGAGGAAGCCAGGATGGCCAACAAACACATGAAAACATGCTCACCTTCACTTATCATCAGAGAGATCCAAATCAAGACAACAATGAGGCACCACCTTACACCAGTGAGGATGGCTCACATCAAAAATAATGAGAACAATCTGTGTTGGCAAGGATGCGGTATGAAATGTACTCTCATCCACTTCTGGTAGGAATGCCCCCTAGTCCAATACCTATGGAGAACAGTCTGGAGAGTGCTCAAAGAACTCAAACTTGAGCTGCTATTTGACCCAGCAATTGCTCTCCTAGGTATCTACCCCAAAGTTGGAAGGACATTCATTCCAAAGTATATATGCACCCCACTATTTATCGCAGCACTCAGTATAATAGCCAAGTCTTGGAACCAACCTCGATGTCCAACAACAGATGAGTGGATCATTAAGATGTGGTATCTATACACAATGGAATACTACATGGCAGTCAGAAATGATACAATCACAGACTTTGCAGCAATGTCGATGGACTTAGAACATATTATGTTAAACAAAGTAAGTCAGAAGACGAAAGATAAACACAGAATGATAGCACTATTCTGAAGCACCTAGAACATACACCTTATAGACAACTAATACTAAACAACCAAATAACAGGGTTTAACAGGGTAGAAACTCCAAACACTGTAATAGTCAACATATACTCAGGAATAGGGTCCAAAATACAAGAGAAAGGAGCAATACAAACTCTTGACAACACATTATACCACAAAGAAACCAGCAACAGCAGAAACAGCAGCATTGAGAGAACAGGTATGTAATCAGCCTTCTAATACAAAGGCCCATAATAATCCCTTAGGGATCTTATACAGGATCACAGGTAAAGAACACCACAGGAAATCACTGACTCCAATGGAAACATCTCATAACACTATGTTTTAATGCCTTAATCTTACTATATTTAAAATAACCTCTCAGCTTTTCTATCCACAGGCGTTCTTGGATACAAAGGGTGGACAAACTAAGATGGCATCTCGGGGCTCAGTCACATGAGATACTATACCCAGTTTGCCTTACGAGAATGTCCCAAGAAAACTCTCTAACATACACTTTATCTCTAGGTTATACCTTCTTTTAGGATTTGAAGCGCATGACCAGTCAGACCACCGAAGCAGCAACTGTGACATATAGACTTATACTACAGGCCCTATTCATCGAACACATTCAAGCAAACTAGCATTCCCTTGCTATTTTCTCCTCTCTTCTCACTACTTTCTTTTTTATTTTTTCTATTCTTTACTTTTCTTCGCTTTTCCTTTTTTCTTTCCTCTTCTGCAATTCTTTCTAATGTTTTTTCTCTTTTCTTCCTTCCTACCCCTTCCATATACTTTCCCCTTTCCCCCCACTTTGGAAATCCAACTATCCCTTCACCCCTTAATCCTATCCAGACCTCCCACCATATTAAAATTCTTCACCCTCAGTTCTTAATTCATTAGGCATCAAGACTGACCTCCTACCCCAATGAACCAGTACCCAGCACCCAAGCAAAGGGACACCCAGTCAAACCCACACCTCGTCTCCTGCAAGAAAAGGCAACCAACTCCCCTGCGGACTCATGCTGCGCAGCCCTCCCTACCAACTCCCCCTAATGTGGACTGTTACTTGAAACCGGACTTAGCTCTAAAAGTATCCTCAATGCAAGAGCTCTTCCAAGACCTCCCTGTCGCAAATCTTTACCAATCTGAAGAAGGTCAGGGGATGTGATGGAAAGGTGCCTGGGAACCCACACACCACAAGAAAATTCCAAAAGACAATGGGGAAACCTAAACCTTCATAAGTATAAGACCTTTATTACACCACCTCCTTACCTGCTTTTCCCCAAAAGTAAAGTAGTTTCTTTCATCACTTTGTTCCTTTAATTACTTTGTTAATTCATTTTGTAAAATGTTTGTTCTACATATACATAGGTGAGCACATATAGCTTTATTTCTATTTTTTTCTTTTTTTTTTTTTTTTTTTTTGGTTTTTGGGCCACACCCGGTAACGCTCAGGGGTTACTCCTGGCTATGCGCTCAGAAGTCGCTCCTGGCTTGGGGGACCATATGGGACGCCGGGGGATCGAACCGCGGTCCGTCTCCTAGGCTAGCGCAGGTAAGGCAGGCACCTTACCTCCAGCGCCACCGCCCGGCCCCTATTTTTTTCTTTTTTGAGTGTGTGACCTGTTTCTGTTTTCTTCTCTGTCCACCCCCAAATGTACCGAAAATATAATGTAGCACCATTTCTCCCTGCAAAGGCACACTAATAAAAGGGGAAATCCTACATATAGAAACGAGCTCTTATCTACTAGGGATAAGAACTCATACTTGTTTACAATACAGGGATATCTCCCACCTTGAAAATATGTCATGCAGACCCAACTTAGACTCCAGGTGATTACACACCATCCATCCAGCCTTGAACCCTGGATCCCAGGCATAGAAACCACAAAGTTCTTCACAACAGCTATGGGAAACAAATCCCAACCGGGACATCCGTAATACTGCTGGGCCACCAACAAGTGCCATCTGTAATATGATATCCTGACAACGAGGAAAATGGGAACAACTTGATCTAAGAGCAAGTTATCCTACCACACCAGCTAATGATGAGACAAAATCAGAAGACTTGTCACCCTATGGTTGGTCCAAACGCCAAGATTGCAATTTACAGATGACTGGCTACTAGAACCATGACTGGACTGTATATATCTTGGGACCAAAAAAAGAGCCCTAGTCTAGGGTTTAAATTACGACCTGCACAACAACCATGATCCCCACTTCCAAAGGTCTGGCTGAGACAATTGCAATGGAATGGGGCTTCTGGAAACACAATGAAAGACGCTATCCTAGGTTCCATCCTAGGATCATTGCAAAGACCAAGACCACCAACCACAGAAGATGGATTAAAATGACACTGAGGGAACAGAACTTCTAGAACCACAAAGAAAGACTTCATCATAAATCCCACTCCTGGACCTGTGCAGATACTGAGATCTCTAGATACAGAGGTCTGATTTTATCAAACCCAGAAAGGAGCAGAAGCCTTCCAAACACCACGAAAGTACCAAGGGGAGAATAAATGAACCTGAATGGAGTCTATAGTTAATCCCATGACAATATACTCCAAGTGTGGAGAAACCCCATATCTCTTAGGCCAAGTGAATTCCTTTTTGAATGACCCCAATATTTACTGTGCCATTGCAGGAGGGAAAAAAGGCAAAAAGCACATAACATTTTTTTTATTTTTCTTATACATATTATTTTTTAAATACTCATTTTTTAATTATTTTTTATTTTTATTTGTCTATCTACTTCTTGTAGATTTCCTTGTTTTGGTGTGGTTATTGAAGTTGTTGTCCCCATTTATATTTATGTTTTTTCCTTCTTTTCTTTTCTTTCTTTATGTGCCCTGCCATGTTTTTATCTCAAGACCATGGTTATTTTTGTGGTGCTTATCGTTGTTATTGTTGGAGTGCTCACTGGATATTTGACACTTCTTTTTGTTTTGTTGGGGTGTTTCACCTTATTTTTCTCCTTCATCTCTCAAACGGATGATGAGAGCCTCTAGAAGGATTCCACCCATTTTTGGTGTATTAGACTTTTACCCCAGTTTATTACTTTTCTCTTCTTCAACCGAAACCACATAACTTGAACTATCTAGCCCTGCACCCCAGTTAAAGGGGGAAATAAGGGAGGCACTAAGACCAAACAGGTGCAAGACTACTAAGCAGTAAACTAGGTACAGAGGGGACCACATTTTCTAGCAGCCCCAGGGGTGAGGGAGGAGGATAAAGGAGGTAGCACGAAAATGAAGGTGTAGGGAGGACAAATCAGTGATTGGAATCCCCCTGATTTTATGTAAATATGTACCTAAAATGTTATTGTCAACAATATGTAAACCACTATGTTCAAAATAAAAATTATATTAAAAAATTGATCCCAACCAATCACCATATATTACTCCAATTTTTGTCCATTATCCAACCTAATATAGAATATCACATGGGAAAAGATATAAAGATGATTTCATTGCATCCATATGTCCCATAATGGCAAATCCTTATAAATCACTGGCATTTATCTAGTTTGTTATATTGGTTTAGAGTGTTATGTCCAAAATATGCTTTCTGGGACAGTCCACATCTACTATTGCAGGATCTGGAGAGAAAAATAATAAAATGCATTTTGAATTCTGTGCAATTGTGAAATGTTAATGATTTGGTCCTCTTTAATCCTATCAGCAAGTGTTTAGACAAACTAAACATTAAGTTTATAACTTCTTAAGCAGTAAGGGTTATTGTGTTTCTCAAGGTAAATCTCTAATCTCACAAGAGACAAAATACTTAGAATAAGTCACCCCAAATAAATGTTCTCTGAGAGAAAAAAAAATCTGTAGTCATTCTTTCCAAGACTTGCATACAAATACAAAAACAAAGTGCATAAAACTACATTTGGAATAATAAAGCTTTTTATGATACTCTCAAAGGACCAGGTATGGTACCTCTAAATTGAAACAACAGATTAGAAGGGACTCTCATTTTTTTTAATTGTGCCCAAACAGGCCACCAGGCCTGATGTTAACAAATCTTTCATTCTGTGTGTGGCAGAAAACACTGTGATTCCTTGGAATTCTGGCCCAGAAATTAGGAACAATCCCTTCCCTCTCACTCACAAGAACACCTGCATTTCCATTACTATGTACTGGTACTGTCATTTGCAAATCTGAGTACTTAATTAAAAGGTCACCAGAAAACTGCCATCATCTCTTCCCTAGATAAATCTTAGGATCTTGGTTGAACAAAATCCTAAAGGATCTATCCTTGGGGTGCCACACACCAACTTTTTAGGCACTTCTTTTCCCTGTCTGTGTTGTACATAAGAAAAAAAAAAACAGAAGAAAAAGGCAGAGAGGCATGACATAATGAAGACTGTGTCTTAGAGATAATAGTTCTATGTATCTAGCAATCTCCTACTTCCTAGAAAACAGTCAATCTGAGAATAAATTTGTCATGCAGGTCAGATACAACTCAGATTTGTGTCTCATGTTCTATATAAAAAAAAAATAGAAGTCAAACCCATTATGCATAAGTGAACAATTTTGTTAATAGATAAGCTCCAAGGGGCCAAAGTGGTAGCATAGTGATTGGGTGCTTGCCTTGCATGCTGCTGACCAGGACAGACCTGGGTTCGATCCCCAGCATCCCATATGGTCCCCCCAAGCCTGCCAGGAGTGATTTCTGAGCACAGAGCCATGAGTAATCCCCAAGCGCCACCAGGTGTGGCCCAAAACAAATAAACAAAAAAGACAGAGATAAGCTCCAATCAAGAAAAACTAGTAGCAATTATCAAACCCCTCAAAAATATGAGGAAATATGCATAGTCTTTGAGAAAACTGTCACATGTGTAGACAAGGGTCTGAAAAAGAGAAGCAATGGCTTCTGATCTTTAATCAATGTGCTTTTCAGTTGTAGACAGCATATTATGCAAGACAGTGCCACAGTTTGAGTTTTACTAAAAAAAACTTTCTGTACAAAATTATCCAAGATTATCCAAAATATAAATCTCAATCCTTTTACTTATAGGTCTTTGCTTAATCACTCTGGGATATTTAACCCTATCTTTCCTTTTGGTATATTTATATTTTACTTCCTTAGAAAACATTTTTTTAATCTCAACTTTCATGAAATCCTCTTCCAAGAAATCTTCTCCTTAATGCTCTGATTTTTTTAATATCATCTCCATTATGAAATTTTTGTGAAAATACTACTTTGTTCTCCATTCTATCCTTTGAAAATCCCATCTACTCCTGTAACTTTCTTGTCAATCATGTGCTTTAAGTCTCTAAATAGGATATTAATCTGCCTACTAGATATTATGATACTACAAGGATTCACATATATATTGAGTAAAAAATGTCAAAATGGATTTTCTCCCATAAAAAGTGGACTTCTATTTTCAATTCCTTCCCCAAGTTAAAATTATTTTTACTTTAAATTTTTTCTATTAAGAACTCTAGACCTTGATGTGCTCAAGATAACCTGGTGCATATGCAGCACCAGGGTTTAAACATTGGAAAACATTGGAACTAACTTGTGTTCCAGGCATTTTTCATGTCACTGCACCATATTATTGACTCTTCTCCTAGGTTTCCCAAATAGTAGGACCATACTTGTCATATGTTTTGACACTTCAGTTGAAACTCAGGACCTTGTACTTGCCAGTCATTAAGCCATCTTTGAGCCAAAAAAACTTAAGAAACAACTGGTTTCTTCTCTTTGTTCCATTTTCTCACTTGACCATACTAGTAGGTTGTCTGAATTTATTTCTTAAATGTCTTTTTAACTAATGTTTTTCCATTCCATTTCCATGGCTCTTGTCTTAAACTGAGAGCATAGTACCTATTCAAATCTAATTTGATAATAGTTCCTCAACTACTTTATCCAATTTAACTCCCTCACAGGGAACATGTTGTTTTGAAGTTCTAGTTTCTTTTTTCTAATGTTATGTCTTTCCAATAACACCTCAAATTTTATTAAATGACTATAAAATTAGTTTTCTTTTTATAAAATTATTTTTAGTTATTGGGTCTATCTTAATGTATATGAAAACTCCCCACCAACTGAAATATTAAATATTAACAATCAATAAGAATTCTAAATAGAAATTAAAACATTTATTTTGGGTCAGGGAACACTGAGATAACAAAATTTTATAATAAAATATAAGCTAATCATACAAGATAATGAATATTTGTCCTTCCTAGTCAATAGCAATGTCTGAATATCACTAGGCTCAAATCTGTAGTATATTAGGGTTTTGTTTTATGTATATATGGCTATTTCGAGTGCCTCTGTAACTATATTCAGGTTAGTGAAACCCACTAGGCAAGCTTATGCTATACAAATTTGTACTTTCATCTCTGCAACTCCCCCTGGAACACTTTTCTATCAAAGTTACAGTTACCTTAGATGTGTTCAATCCCACCTAAACATAAAATATTCACTTTAGTCTGTCACACACTGCTTCTTCCACCTTATATACTGTAAAGAAGTTCTTTGGTCTAATAGCTAAGCCCGTGTTTGAGAAACTAAATGACTTTCAAGTTCAGGGTGAAATTTTTCAAAAGGACCTTGCAAAGATTTTTTGATGACGACACAGGGTCTTCTCCCCCAACTCCCTCAGTTCAATTTTGATTTTGAACTCTGGATTCAATACCAAGCTTAGACTCTTAGGTTTGTGAGCACTGAAAAGAATTTTTAATTCCAACTCAATGCCACCTATGTATTTTATAGTCAAGGAGATAGATGCCTAGGGAGAGGAAAGCCTTAGTTCAATAGTTCAATATGTTTAACATGATTGAATTTAATTTCCCTGATATAATTTTAAACAGCAGGCATTTTTGTAATCCCTCAAACCCCATGACATCTTAAAGGAAATAGAGAGAGAGACTGCAAGAGAGGAAAAAGTATGCTACAAAGGCAGGTGAGATGGGGGCCAGAGGGAAACTGTAGACTTTGGTGGCAGAAAATGTGCACTGGTGAAGGAATTGATGTTAGAACATTGTATAGTTGAAACTCATTAATGAACAACTTTATAACTGTGTATCTCATGGTGTTTCAAATGAAATATTAATTAAAATATAACTAAATGTCAAAAAATAAAATAACTCTGCATCTGTCTTGCCTTATTCCCTGACCTTTGATTCCAACACGAATTGCCACTTCTGATTGCCTATGAAAGATGGGACTTGACCTCTGAAACTATAAAGCACTATCTTCAAGTTTGTACCAGAGAATAGAATTACTATAGACAGAAACAGTGGTATTTACTAAGGTTGGGTAATGAACTATACTTCTAATTTCTTATATCCCCTCCCTCCTAGGAAGAATAGTCTAGGTGTAAATAGTTGTCAAAACTACTGGCTCAGGGCCATAGCAATAGCACATAAATTAGAGGATTTGCATGCAAGGGCATATGCACATGGCTAACTCAAGGTTAAATCCCTAGCATCCCCTATGGCTCCCCAAGCCTGCCAGGAGTGATTCCTGAGAACAGAGACAGGAGTAAGCCTTGAGTGCCACACAGTGTGGCCAAACAAACTACTGGCTCAGAGTCAGATAAATAGTACAGGAGGCAATATCTTACATGTGGCCAACCCTGGTTTGAGTCCCTGAAGCCCTAAGACCCTAAGCACTGCAAAGTGATCCTGAGAAAAAAATTCAAGAGTAAACCCTGAGCACCATCAGATCAGTAACAAAAAAAATTACAAGCTGTCCATGTAAATTTACACACAGTAACATTGTTCTTTCAGAGATTTCTAGTTTGGGACTGTGCATTTGTTGTTGTTGGGTTTTAGCTGTACATAGGCTCAAACTCAAAGTCTCAGATATGCAAGATAATAATGCAACTACTGAGCCTTAGCAGCCTCATTTTATGTTTTTTCTAAATACATCTGTATCTATTAAACTGAATATAGATAAAATGGGAAAATGAATACAATATAATTTCCTCCAAGCATTTCCACTGCTATAAAATACATTTAATACAATGTCTTAATTTGAATTTTTCACCATTTTCTAAAGTTGTGACTTTAAGTATGTATCCTAAGGTATAATGAAAAGTCTTGGAAATATCAAGATTTCAATAGTGTATTGCCAGTAAATAGAAAATATAAATTTTTATTTTTATTTTCTTTTTCCTTTGCTGGACCCCAAACTCAAAATAAAGATTAGCAATACCACTATATTATTAAATCTAAAACAGGATTACTAGTAATATCTATGTAGAACTAAAAAATACTTTTGAACAGATGCTTTTATTAAAAGCATCTAGCTAAGGATATTTTAGAGATAATCTTCTAAAGCCATTCTTATATTCTGCAGGTCTGAGATATGCTTGCTAAATAGCATCTACAATTAAAACTTGAGTGCTATGGGTCCAGAAGCTAAAAAAATACCCAAATCAAGTTCTACCTCTCCATTAAAGTTAATCCCATTTCTTATGACTCAAGTCTGTTTTATCACTGAAGACAGAGAAGGTTCCCAAGGCCTCAGCTTTCCAATTCCTACAATGTCCAGTTATGGCTAGACATTGAATTAAATTATAGCTGTAGTAGGAAAGTACACTACAAATAAACGTGAAACACAGAACCAGTTTTCATGAAAATTACATAGGTAGATTTTAAGGCAACACTACTACAAAATGAACCATCAAGACACTAAGTTCTTGCTTCAGTCATTTATCTTTCAGGTTAATCTAGATGGAAGTTGAAATAAAAAAAAAGAATTAAGAGCTTCAATTATCTTCTCCATCTACGTTTTTGTTTAAGCAATTCATGTTAGATTGGTGTCTGGGTGCATAAAAATTGACCAATGAGGATGTTCTTTTTACAAAGCACATTCTAAATGCAAATGGCCTAACGAGTTTGTAAGAAGTCATTAATTTCTTTTAGAATGTAGTACAATTGTATTTAAAGCAAACAATTGCTGTCATTGAATTCAGCAGCAACCAATGAAAAGGGCCCATTAATATACGCGCACTGACTTAGTTAATAATACTGCAAAGTGTCATTGATCCCAAACAGTGTAAATGATAATAAGCAAACTACTTTTACTTTAATTTCCTTTCTTATCACAAACCAGGAAATAGTGGTGTTGTTACTGCAGCTGATGCTTTGTTTTATCAATAAAAACACCATGTTATTTGAAGTGTCCTTCCCTTTGCATACTTTTTATTTTAAGAGAGAGATCCAGCCAGACAAAAGTGGTTCAGAATTAAGTGACAGAAGAAAAACCTATGATCTGCGAGATGAGTTGTCTAATATAACAAGGACCCCAAAAGTATTAAGGTGGAGTGGAAACAATTACACATTTGTGAATAGTACTGCACTAAGAAAGGGAGGCAGTATTTTATCATTGATTTATTAAAACTGTTACTGCCTAGGGATAATAGGAAGGAGAGTTAGTTAGGTTTATTATAATTTTTCAATTTCATAGACAATTCATCTTTTCATTGCTGCATTAGAACATGGTCTGTCCTAACCGGACCCATAGGGAGTGACTGAATACGTTTTAGTCTTTTCCCTCACAGTCTCTCTGTGGCTCACCGTCTGTGTCTCTCTTTCTCTCAGTCTGTCTCTGTCTCTATCTCTGTCTATCACATAACCTCCTTTTGTAAAATATTCCCATGTCTGCTGTTTGTTCTCATAGCACTTATTTTGCTAGTCAGTGCAATAAACTAAAAAACATTAAGAAATTGAAGTAGCCAAAGGTAAGTTAGGAGAAGGTCTTACTTCAAAGGAAGCATATTAGAATAAAAGAAAAGGAAAAAGTAGTCCAAAAATATACAATAGTAAGACTACACCTGCTCCACTGCTTAGCATCTGTATAACTATCACAGTGAAATTAGAATGCAAACAGCATTTAAGAGTCAGGACACTGCTTGTAAGCTGAGCCTCAGAAAAGGGCAAGAATGGGAACGGAGGGAGAAAATGGAGATAACAACTTAGAAGTCATTGCATTTAAAAAGAGTCTCAAAGATTGAAAAAAGAAGAAATGGTCTATAAGTGAACAATCTAGCCTTGTCTAATCAATAAAACTGAAGACAGCTTATTAGGATGCTAAATAGTAAATAACAGTCAAAAATCTTTAATTGTCATCCTTAATCTTGGAAATTCAATACAGTTTTAAACTGTAAAGGAGTCTTTATAATTTCTCTGAAGCATTGTTAACCCTATTCCAGACATGGAAAACCCTGCACAGACCTTGATTACCTTACCTGCAGTCACACAGCAAATACAAAATGTAGAAGAGAAAAAAAATGCCAAGATTCACAGATCCATTCCACTACCCTTTTCACTGAGCCTCCTTCTCCCCTAAATTTTCTTCTAGACATCACTTTTCAAAACCAACTCATTTCAGTTCAATGTGGCAAAATGTTACATTTCTCCATGGCTTAGCTCTCCTAAAAAGACTAACTTTATTCACTGCTCTGTAGCTTAGATCAGCATTTGAGCATTTTGTTGTCCTTAGACTGGAAATGTACGAGTCAACCTACTTAGGAAAATGCTAGACAAAATTTATCTATTCTTCCTTGTTTTTCTTTTTTGTTCTCTTGTCAAATCACTCATTAGCCCTCCCTTTATCGCTCTGTCTCTGTCTCTCTTCTTCTTGTCTCTTTCTCTCAGGCATATTTCAAAACACTTTTCAAAATAGCAATTATCTCAGGGAATTAATCTATACATACTTTAGCTGATTAGTTATTTTACATTATAAATATATATAAAATGTACAACTCATACACAACTGACATATAAACATATGTATTTATTCATAAACAGATGCACACACAAACATATTCCCTCCCATACCTCTTATTTTTATGCTTATTTTACATGAATAAATGAAAAATGATTCCTTTTCTGTCTGCACTGGTTATTCTTCTTTCCTACACAAGTCAGTTTTGAATGAATCTACAATCAACCCAAGGAAATTTCATATGACAGGAGTCTGATTGCAGTTGCTGGATTTCTAGTTATTTCTAGTCTCATAGTGAAACCACAATACCACATATCTAGGAGATATGGATGAAATGTTTCCTTTTAAATATTCACAGGTTTACCTTTCCTTATTTCTTTGATTGTACCTCAGTTCTCCTACTTCCAGAATTGAGAGGAGAAGCTCAAGGGGATATATATATATACTCTGCAAGTCTATTTCTCATGCTTTTCTAAAAATGATGGCCTCGTCACAGTTTTCTTTCTCGCCTTTCACTTCCTTGTTTCTGTAAGAAAAGAAATTATTTTTCTCTTGCTTTCTCTACTCTCCAACCTTTAACAATATATCTCTCTATACTTTCCAGGGAACTATTATATAATGAAAAGTGTACTTTGCCAAATAGAAGATATAATTCTACACTCAATATAACATAAAAGAAATATGTCTTCAGTAAGCTAAAGTCCACTTTTCTGAACATATCTATCTGGTTCTGTATACTTCTCAATCTTATTAATGCTGAATAACTGGGGAAAAACCATAACTAATTATTTATGATTCCAAGAAAGCACCTGCTATTTATCTTTTCCAAGTTTTCACATATGAATTGGACATACCCTGAAAACCTCTTTTCAGCTCATTTGATTAATTATATGCAATGCATTTTTTAAGACCCAACCCAAGGCCTTCCTCTATGAAGACTTGCAAAAAATGCCAAATTATTCATCATCAGTTCTTTATGTGGTCTATGTACATGACCATATTTGAAATGTCATATATGTATTTCCTTGATCACTAATGCATTTCAAATAAAATTTATGCTATCCAGAAGTTACATATTCTCTATTCTTACATGTATACTATCATACATATGTGTTCAGGTAAACATGTATGAATTAATGAATTGCCAGTCTTCCCTTTAAAGCTAAGGAAAATTTAAAAATAACTTTTAGGACTTTGTGAGAACTAGAAGGTTAGCAACTTTGCATCATCATTATTAAAGGCACGTAGGCTATCTGATTCCATGCAGAGAAAATTAAAATAACAAAAGCAAAGATCTTATCCATTAGGAAATGTGTGTAGTGCTGACACTCTGATATTTATCTTACTCACTCCTAATTTCTTCAGATCCCTCACATTAGAAAAGTTAAGATCTTCTTTTTTATCTTTGAATAAATTAAATTTCTGATTAGAGTCAATGGAAAACTTTATATAAAGGTGGTTTTAAAAATGAGAAAATTCTTGCAGAAATGTTTTTTGGAGCTGTGTCCTCAACTACACCAGGACAGTATGTCTGCTGCTGACCTTTAAATTCAATAAAGGATCCACAGCCCAGAATTTTATTGTTCTTTACAGGGTGATAGGGTGAGTGTTCTGGGAGTCTTGCCAAATATCCCATCTCTAAAGTTCAGAATGAATAGAAAGTAAATTATTTCCTACCGTTTTAACCATTCAAATTATTACTACATAGTAAGAACTTATCATTTTGATTTGTTATAATCCAGAACTTAAACAATGCTTTTATATATTTGTAGAAATTCACTCCTAATACCAGCAATATAATATAGCACCATTTTTTGCAAAGACATACTAAAAAAAGGGAAATTTTACATATAGAAACAAGCTCTTATCTACTAGGGATAGGAAGCCATACATTTTATAATACAGGGGCACCTCCAACATTGAACATGTGTCATGTGGCCCCAACTTAGACTCCATATGATCAGGTAGCAGTTGTCCAATCTTGAGACCTAGACCCCAGACATAGAACCAACACAGTTCCATACAACAGCACCAGGAACCAAGATCCCCCGAGGAAATTCCTAATACTGCACTAGCACCAACTTGTGCCAGTTTTGATATGACATCCTGACAAAAGGAAGGGGCAATAACTTTATCTAAGAGCAGGTTGCCCTAAGGGTAAGATGAAATCAGAAGGTACCTCACCCTTTGATATGTGCAAAAAATCAAGATCGCCAACTACAGAAGACTGACTTTGACAGCCAAGACTGGGAAGTACTTACCCTGGGACCAATAAAAAAGACCTGAGTCTAGGCTTTGGCCTAGGATTGTACAAAAAACATGATCTCCAATCCCAGAGGTCTGACTTTGACAATTGCAGCAGAACAGAACTTCTGGAAACATAATGAAAAAAATTGATCCCAGGCTTCATCCTATGATTGGTGCAAAAACCAAGACTGTAGAATCAAATAATTAGTGATGGTGCTGGATGGCGATGGATGGCGATGGATTCCTTTCTGCCACCCCAGGCCACATGGCTCTGCAACTCCATCCAGCCGGCCGGGTCCCAGGCCCAGGTGAAATCACTCACTCACACGCAGGCTTCAGGAAGAATCATCTTTATTCAAGCCCTAGCCACCACGTGTGTGTGGCCTATTCATAACCTTTCAAGCACAGCATTATTTTGCTAGCCCTGCATCTTATCTCCTGTTAGCCATCTTCCCTTTGGGCTCCATGCGGCCCAAAGATCCAAAAGCCAGCCAAGAGACAAAAAAGGGCCGAATCCCTTTCGTCCCAGGCTTATCTAACTTTTTCCCGACCCCTCCCAGGAATGGGAGGTCTTGCAGGTAGGGTCACACCTATTATCCGGTTCCCTAGACCCCTCCCAGAAATGGGTGGGTCTTGGGGTACACCACACAAGACCACCATTTATAAAAGACTGATTACAACACTGATGGAACAGAACCTCTAGAACTGTAAAGAAAGACTCTATCATAGGCTCCATCCTATGACCTGTGTAAATACCAAGATCTTTAGCTAGAGAGGCCTGATTTTATCATCCACAACTGAGCTAAAAATTGCCTGGCACCATAAAAAGACCTTGGGATATGAAAATGAATGTGTAAGGAGCCTGTGGTTGGTCCCATGAGAGTACGCTTCAAGGGAGGAGAAAAACCTGGTACCTCTTAGGCCAAGGGAATTCCAGTTCTAATTTTCCTAATACTTACTGTGCCTTTGCAAAGCACACACACACACACCCCATCCCACCCCCCACACACACACATTGGGGGGGAGTGGGATTGTTGTTTTTTGTTTTGTTTGGTTTGGTTCGGTTATTTTGTTTTTGTTTGTTGCTTAATTGTTTTTTGTAGTTGCTGATTTTGGGGTTTTTTTGTTATTTTTATATTTTTGGTGTTTTTTGTTTTTGTTTTGTCTTTGGTTTGGTTTTCTTTTTCTTCTTTTTTTCCTTTTTTTATTCCAAATAGATATTTATGAAACCTACATGGACTCCTCCTCCCAGGTTTTTTTCTTTCTTTCTTTCT
This sequence comes from Suncus etruscus, assembly GCF_024139225.1. Classification (NCBI taxonomy): domain Eukaryota; kingdom Metazoa; phylum Chordata; class Mammalia; order Eulipotyphla; family Soricidae; genus Suncus; species Suncus etruscus. The sequence continues at coordinate 53,628,862 of NC_064848.1, forward strand.
TTTCTTTTTATCTTCAACAAAACCACATAACAATCATTTTATTCAGCTCCCCACATGGATTGGTCCCAACACCAGACAGTTGCATGAACGTTTAGTGGGAAAAAAATAAATGATCAGACTGGAACTCCAAACCCAAAGTCAACAACAACAGAATTGATACCCAATCTACAACAAGCTATACAAGTGGGATCAAGTTACACTAGCATTCTGGAGGGTAAAGGAGGGAGATATAGGATGCATGCTGGGAACAGGGTGGAGGGACAACAACACTAGTGGTGGGATTACTCCTCAGTTTTTGTTACTATGTACCTTTGATATCACTGTGAAAGTTTTGTAATTTACTTTGGCCACAATAAAAATTAAGAAAAAAAGAAATTCACTCTAATGAATATGGAGAGAGTTAAGAGATTTAAAATAGATAAAAGTAAATTTGGGGAGGGGGGTTTGTGCCGCATACAGTGACGCTTTGGGGTTATTCCTGACTATGCACTCAGAAATCACTCCTGGCTTGGGGGACCACATGAGACATTGGGGGATCAAACCGCAGTCCTTCCTAGGTTAGCACATGCAAGCCAAATGCCCTACAGCTGTACCACCATGCCGGCCCCAGATAAAAATAATCTTATTTCTGACTGACATAATAGTTTGTGAGTGACTTAGATGTTTGACATATTTAGTTTAGTTCTTATCCTAGTTTTTGAAATAAAGAAGTTTTTCTATTAGTGAACAAAAAAAGATAGTTACAAAAATGATATCTTGAGGGTCCTGAGCAATAATAGCGCAGTGGTAGGACATTTGCCTTGCATGTAACTGATCCAGGATGGACTTGGTTTGATCCCTATGTCCCATATGGTCCCACAAGCCAGGAGTGATGTCTGAGCACAAAGCCAGGAGTAACCCTGAGAGTCGACAGGTGTGGCCCAAAACCCAAAATAAATAAATAAATAAATAAATAAAATGTTATCTAGAGAAATGAGCTTTCTAACAGCAATTCATCAGACACTATTTCTTTTTTCATAATCAAGAATTAGATCAAGAGGCCATCAATATCCAAAGATCAAAACAATTTATCCATAGATCTTTCTGGAACATGATCAGTGCAGGGAAGGATAGTCAAAGTATTAAGAAAGTCTTCAAAAACATTTTGAGAAGTCAGAAAGATAAAGCAACAGGTTAGAGAATATGTTTTGCATGATCAGGTTTGATCTTCTGGCCACCACCAGAATCTTACTTAAGCACAGACAGATGTAATTCAAAATACCCCCCCCCAAAATTGGATATAATTAATAAATGATACCCAACTTATCTGGACAGTGTATTATATTAAACAATTATATATCATAATTATTGATCAACAAATTACTCATTCAAAATTCAAACAACAAAGGTGTGTTTGTATAGAAAACTGAAGGTTCTAAGCAAATGATCAGTTTAACAGTACAAACCTTTTTAAAGGGGAAAAAAGGAAGCACAAGGATGGAACATGGTGATTAGAAAGTTTTTAATTGTCATCTGATAGTTCAAAGAATCTTCGGCATTCAGGTGGTTTAGTTAGGTTCAGCACTCTTGAGAATGATTCTTTCTTCACACCAGAATATAAATGTAGTATATGAAAAAAGATATGTGAAAAAATGAATGAAAGAAAAATAAATAGCAAAAGAACATCACACAAGAGAAATAGCTCAACTTGGTGGAGCACACACTCTGCATGTTTGAGTTCACAAGTTGGGACCTTGTGCCTTATGTTCACATCACTACTGGATGTGGCCTTGATGGACACCAGCACTGCTGAGTCCAAAAATGTACTATGTGGCCTAAACACTTGATCGCACACTACTGCTTCTCATATCACAGCAAGTGTACCCTGGGTCTTCAAGTACTGCTGGTAGTCAATCCTATAAAAGAAACTAAATTAAATTAAGACTTAAGCCAAGAGCCCTTAGAAGTAATGCAGTGGTAAGAACACCTTTCCTGCATTGATCCCAGGTGCCTCAAGCATGAAATACTGGCAAAGAAATCACAAACAATCTCCACAACTAGTGTAAAAGAACAGAAGCCATGTGGTGTGACAACAGCAAAAATAATAACAGCAAAAGTACAGAAAATAGAAAAACAAATAAAAAGTTATAGATAGCCCCATAAAAATTATTTTAAATTTTATCTCATTTTTAAGTGATCTAATTTTGTTTGATTAATCCCTTTGTGTCTATAATTCTAAACTGAAATTATCTCATTTAGCTGTGACAATAGAAACTGTGGTAAAAAAGAATATAGCCAGATATATATGCCTTGTTTTGGTGCTTCAATAGCAAGAAATGATACAAAGTTCAATAATTGTTATACTGGAAGATTTCTTGTGTGTGAAATAAATCAAAGTTCCTCAAAATCAGTCTTTTTAGAGTGGATTCCAGACATGTTAGCCCAAACAACTTTTGTTTCAAAGGTTGTCCTATGTATTGTTATTTAAGATTTCTGGTCAATAGCATATATGTCCAATAAAACAAACACAAAGTTCAGTCAATCAAAAATATCTTGGGGACAGGAAGAAAGACAAGTGGGAACAATGATTCTGGTTAAGAAACCCTAAGATAAATTCTAATTGAATACTGCTTATCAAATAATGGTTATAATTGCTACTCCACATGAGATCATGAAGCATTTCAAATTTTAATTCTTGGGTTTATTTTCTCTTCAAATTTCCAAAGGGGGCTTGATTTTTGCAAATATCATCACACATTTCAAAGCAGGTAGTTAATTAAAGTCAAATTTAAAATGTCAGATTTGAAATAAAATTCCCAAATTTCCCTGCCAAAAAATAAACGTGTGGACACAAGAGAAAGAGGTATATAATCTTTTGTTTGCTTAGTCTCTTAAACAGATATATGCAAAGGGTGGTGGATATTTGCTGATTTTCTTTAAATTTATCATTTTTTAAACATGTCCTTTGTTGTTATAAATAAGCAAAGCTAACAAAAATGGATGTGCACTTTTATAAGCACTTTAAATCTATGTAAAATTGTATGTAATCTATGTAAAATCATTCACTTCATTGCATTGCTTCTCAGAGCAGTTTTAATACAGAGAATAGAAAAAAATACCAAAGGTACTGCCCTAACAGCAGAGTTATTTGCTATGATCAACCAACAAACAATTTTGATAAAAAAAAAAAATAGCTTGTAAAAATTCTATTTCTACAAGAAGACAGAATGCCCATCATTATCTTTTGACAAACAAAAAATTTAGAATGTAGCTATGGTTTCATGAGTAGCTATGGTTTCATGAGCGTGACAAAAGTTAACCTTTTATAGAAACTTTTCAAAGGACATTTGACTAAATGATTTCCAAAGTTATTTAGCATCTCACTCATGAAATTTGCATGATTTTATATATGAGGCTGAGCATGTCTTGAATACCAACAAGAAACCCTTTTTTGTGATATTGAAGCATGTAACATTTACAGATTCATTTTAATTTGAATGCCATTGTCTTCATACCTTCCATGATATCCACATAGTAGGCACCAACCAACTAATTGAGTCTGAATTCTACAGCTTCAAGTTGAAATCACCCGAGTCTTTGGAAATGATGTTTGTGATTGATTTCCTTGACATTTGACTGCCTTCTTTGCCAAATGCCTTCTGATTTGTTTTGCTCATTTTATTTCAGTCTCATAGGATTCTTAGGGAGAATCTTAACCATGTTCCAATTTCAGAACCTAACCTTTATACTGATCACTAAGTGAACCCAAAACTCTTTACCTTTCCTTCTAAAACAAAAACAACAACAAAACTTGGGCCAGAGCGGTGGTGTAGCAGTAGGGTGTTTGCCTTGCAAGCTGCTGACTTAGGATGAATAGTTCGATTCCCTGGCCTCCCATATGGTCCCATGAGTCAGGAGCGATTTCTTTTTTTTTTTTTTTTTTTGGTTTTTTTGGGCCACACCCGTTTGACGCTCAGGGGTTACTCCTGGCTATGTGCTCAGAAATCGCCCCTGGCTTGGGGGGACCATATGGGACGCCGGGGGATCGAACCGCGGTCCTTCCTTGGCTAGCGCTTGCAAGGCAGACACCTTACCTCCAGCGCCACCTACCCAGCCCCAGGAGCGATTTCTGAGCTCATAGCCAGGAGTAATCCCTGAGCATCACAGAGTGTGACCGAAAAACAAAAATAAAATTTAAAAAACTAAGAAACTTGTCAATAATAGACTACATATAGTATTATAACATGTGAGGTATGTGGTCTATATACATAAATAATTTTAATCTTAAATCAGCCTAATTCTTAGAACTATGCTTTATATATTTTTCTTTTTTTCTTTTTTTATAATTATCTTTATTTAAACACCGTGATTACAAATATGATTATAGTTGTATGATTACAGTCATGTAAATAACACCTCCTTCACCAGTGCAACATTCCCACCACCAATTTCCCAGATCTCCCTCCTCCCCCCCCACACCTGTACTCGAGACAGGCTTTCTACTTCCCTCATTCATTCACATTGTTATGATAGTTTTCAGTGTAGTCATCTCTCCAACTGCACTCATCACTCTATGTGATGAGCTTCATGTCATGAGCTGCACCTACTAGCCCTCATCTCTCTTGTCTCTAAGAGATACTGTTAAAAATGTCTTTCATTTTTCTTAAAGCCCATAGATGAGTGAAACCATTCTGCATCTTTTCTCTCCCTCTGACTTACTTCACTCAGCATAATAAATTCCATGTACATCCATGTGTAGGAAAATTTCATGACTTCATCTCTCCTGACGGCTGCATAGTATTCCATTGTGTATATGTACCACAGTTTCTTTAGCCACTCATCTGTTGAAGGGCATCTTGGTTGTTTCCAATAGTGTTTCCATAGTGCTGCAATGAATATAGGTGTAAGAAAGGGATTTTTGTATTGTATTTTTGTGTTCCTCGGATATATTCCTAGGAGTGGTATAGCTGGATCATATGGAAGCTCAATTTCCAGTTTGTGAAGGAATCTCCATATCGCTTTCCATAAAGTTTGTACTAGACAGCATTTCCACCAGCAGTGAAAAAGAGTTCCTTTCTCTCCACATCCCCGCCAGCACTGCTTGTTTTCCTTTTCTGTGGTGTGTGCCAATCTCAGTGCCGTGAGGTGGTACCTCATAGAAGTTTTGATTTGCATCTCCCTGACGATTAGTGATGTTAAGCATCTTTTCATGTGCCTTTTGGCCATTTGCCTTTCTTCTTTTTTAAAATGTCTGTTCATTTCTTCTCCCCATTTTTCGATTGGGGTTAGTTGTATTTTTCTTGTATAGTTCTGTCAGTACCTTGTAATTTTGGATATTAGTCCTTTATCTGATGAGTATTGGGTGAATAATTTCTCCCACTCAGTGGGTGGCCTTTGTATTCTGGGCACTATTTCCTTTGAGATGCAGAAGTTTCTCAGCTTAATATAGTCCCATCTGTTTATCTCTGCTTCCACTTGTTTGGAAAGTGCTGCCTCCTCCTTAAAGATGCCTTTAGTCTCAATGTCGTGGAGTGTTTCACCTACATGTTGTTCTATATACCTTATACTTTCAGATCTGATATCAAGGTCTTTAATCCATTTGGATTTTACCCTTGTACATGGTGTTAGCTGGAGGTCTGAGTTCGCTTTTTTGCAAGTGGCTAACCAGTTGTGCCAACACCACTTGTTGAATAGGCTTTCCTTGCTCCATTTAGGATGTCTTGCTCCTTTATCAAAAACTAGGTAGTTATATGTTTGAGGAACCTTCTCTGAGTACTCAAGCCTATTCCACTGATCTGAAGGTTTGTCTTTATTCCAATACCATGCTGTTTTTATAACTATTGCTTTGTAATACAGCTTAAAATTGGGGAAAGTAATGCCTCCCATATTCCTTTTCCCAAGGAGTGTTTTAGCTATTCGAGGTTGTTTATTGTTCCAAATGTATTTCAGAAGTGTTTGATCCACTTCTTTGAAGAATTTATAGGTATCTTTAGAGGAATCACATTAAATCTGTGCAATGCTTTTGGAAGTATTGCCATGTTAATGATATTGATCCTGCCAATCAATGAACAAGGTATGTGTTTCCATTTCCGCGTGTCCTCTCTTATTTCTTGGAGCAGTGTTCACATCTTTAGTCAGGTTGACTCCAAGATATTTGAGTTTGTGTAGCACTAATGTGAATGGGATTGTTCTCTTAATATCCATTTCTTCCCTATCATTATTAGTGTATTAAAAGGCCATTGATTTCTGTGTGTTAATTTTGTAGCCTGCCACTTTGCTATATGAATCTATTATTTCTAGAAGCTTTTTGGTAAAGTCTTTAGGGTTTTCTAAGTAGAGTATCATGTCATCTGCAAAAAGTGAGAGCTTGACTTCTTCCTTTTCTATCTGGATTCCCTTGATATCTTTTTCTTGCCTAATCGCTATAGCCAGTAATTCCAGTACTATGTTGAATAGGAGTGGTGAGAGAGGACAGCCTTGTCTTGTACCAGAATTTAGAGGGAAGTATTTTAGTTTATCTCCACTGAGGATAATATTTGCCACTGGCTTCTGGTAGATGGCTTTAACTATATTGAGAAAGGTTCCTTTTATTCCTATCTTGCTGAGAGTTTTCATCAAGAATGGGTGTTGAACCTTATCAAATGCTTTTTCTGCATCTATTGATATGACCATGTGATTTTTATTTTTCTTGTTGTTGATGTTGTGTATTATGTTGATAGATTTACAGATGTTAAACCAGCCTTGCATTCCTGGGATAAAACCTACTTGATCGAAGTGAATGATCTTCTTGATGAGGCACTGGATCCTGTTCGCCAGGATTTTGTTGAGGATCTATGCATCTGTGTTCATCAGGGATATTGTTTCTAATTTTCTTTTTTGGCAGCATCTCTATCTGGTTTTGGTATTAAGGTGATGTTGGCTTCATAAAAGCTATTTGGAAGTGTTTCCGTGTGTTCGATTTCATGAAAGAGTCTTGCCAGGATTGGTAGTAGTTCCTCTTGAAAGGTTTGAAAGAATTCATTCGTGAATCCATCAGGGCCTAGACTTTTGTTTTTGGGCAAATTTTTGATTATGGTTTTAATTTCCTCAATAGTGATGGGAGTGTTTAGATATGCTACATCTTCTTTATTCAACCGTGGTAGGTTATATGAGTTCAAAAATTTATCCATTTCGTCCAGGTTCTCATATTTAGTGGCATAGAGTTTTTCAAAGTGTTCTCTGAATACCCTTTGAATCTCTGCAGTATCTGTAGTGATCTCCCCCTTTTTATTTCTAATATGCGTTATCAAGTCTATCTCTCTATTGCTTTGTGGGTTCTGCCAATGGTCTATCAATCTTGTTTACTTTTTCAAAGAACCAACTTCTGCTTTCATTGATCTTTCAGATTGTTTTTTGGGTTTCCATTTTATTGATTTCTGCTCTCAGCTTTGTTATTTCCTTCTGTCTCCCTATTTTTAGTTTCCTTTGTTGATCATTTTCTAATTCTATAAGCTGCGTCATTAAGCTATTCATGTATGCTCCTTCTTCCTTCCTGATGTGTGCTTGCAAAGCTATAAATTTTCCTCTCAGTACCGCTTTTTGCTGTATCCCATAGGTTCTGATAGTTTGTATTTTCATTGTCATTTGTTTCCAGGAAATTTTTGATTTCTTCTTTGATTTCATCTCAGACCCACTGGTTGTTCAGTAGTAGGCTGTTTAATTTCCAGGTGTTAAATTTTTTCTTCTGTGCCCTTTTGTAGTTCACATCTAACTTCAGAGCCTTGTGGTCAGCAAAGGTAGCCTGCAAAATTTCTATCTTTTTTATTTTATGGAGGTATGCTTTATGTGCCAGCACGTGGTCTATCCTGGAGAATGACCCATGTACATTGGAAAAGAATGTGTATCCAGGTTTCTGAGGATGGAGTGTCCTACATATATGTACTGGGCCTCTTCCTTCCATTTCTCTTTTCAGGTCTAGTATATTTTTGTTGGGTTTCCATTTGGTTGACCTATCAAGTGTTGACAAGCCTGTGTTGAGGTCTCCCACAATTATTGTGTTATTATTGATATCCTTCTTCAGATTTGTCAACAATTGTATTAAATACTTTGCTGGTCCCTCATTGGGTGGGTATATGTTTAGGAGATTGATTTCTTCCTGCTGTACAAATCCCTTGATTAGTACATAATATCCATCTTTGTCCCTTACAACTTTTCTGAGTATAAAGTTTGTGTCATCTGATATTAGTATGGCCACTCCAGCTTTTTTAAGGGTGTTGTTTGCTTGAATAATTTTCCTCCAGCCTTTGATTTTGAGTCTATGTTTATTCTGACTATTCAGGTGTGTTTCTCGTAGGCAACAGAAGGTTGGTTTCAGTTTTTTGATCCATTTCACCACTCTGTGCCTCTTAACGGGTGCATTTAGTCCATTGACATTGAGAAAAATAATTGTCATGGGATTTATTGCCATCTTTGTGTAGAAGTTTGGTGTGCTTTTTGTTCTGTCTTGTCTTTAGAATAGATCTTTTAGTTTTTCTTTTAAGGCTGGTTTTGAGTCTGTAAAGTTTTTGAGCTGTTGTTTATCTGTGAAGCCATGTATACTTCCTTCAAACCTGAAAGTGAGTTTTGCTAGGTGCAGTATTCTTGGTGAAGCATTTATTTCATTGAGTTTTGTCACTATATCCCACCACTGCCTTCTGGCCTTGAGTGTTTCTGGTGACAGGTTTGCTGTAAATTTCAAGGATGCTCCCTGGAATGTAATTTCCCTTTTCAATCTTGCTGCTTGCAGTATTCTATCTCTATCTGTGGGATTCATCATTGTGACTAGGATGTGTCTTGGGGTTTTCTCCTGGCGTCTTTTTTAACTGGTACTCTTTGGGCATACAGGATTTGGTCACGTGTGTTTTTTTTTAGCTCTGGTAGTTTCTCTCTGATGATGTTCTTGACTATTGATTCTTCCTGGAGATTTTCTTCTTGGGTCTCTGGGATTCCAATGATTCAAAAGTTGTTTCTGTTGAGCTTATCAAAGACTTCTATTTTCATCTGCTCATATTCTTTGAGTAACTTTTCCATTGTCTGATCCTTTGATTTAAGGCTTTTTTCCAATCTCTTCTTCTGTGTAAAGTTGTTATGCATCTCATCTTCCAGCACACTAATTCTATCCTCATCTGCTTTTAACCTGTTGGAAAGCTCATCCATTATGTTCTTCAATTCGTCTACTGAGTTTTTCAGACCTGCTATTTGACCTAATATTTTAGTTTGGAGTTTTCTGATTTCTATCTTCATATTCTCTTAATTTTTATTAGTGTTGTGATTTATACTTTCTTTGAGTTCTGTGAGCAACCTCCATATTTCTTCTCTAAACTCCATTTCTGAAAGACTGCTTAGGTGGTTGGCCATTGTTGGGTTTCCATCTTCATTCTCTATGGCTGAAGTTGGTCTGTGTAGTTTCCCCATTGTCACGCTTTTGCTGTGGGTTTTTCTACGTGTTATGGTGGTATTCATTGGCTAGGTGGAGTGTGCGGCCACGAAGCAAAACGGAGTAGCTATGCTCCTTTGCATCTAACCCTTATAGGTGGGCTTAAGGGGGCAAGCAGAGTCAGCTTTATCCTCAACTCTGACCCAGAAACACTCACGTCAGCTGAGGCAAGCCATCAGGGGATGAATGCCAGAGAATATCAAAGTTCCCAGGTTGAAGCAAGCCTGGGGAAGCCCCAAAAAGTCTGCCGAGCTTAAGGGGCCAAGCAGAGTCTGTCTTATCCACAACTCCGGCCAGAAAGACACACCTCAGCCGAGGCACGCCCTCAGGGGATTAATGCCGGAGAAGATCAAAGTTCCCAGGTTGAAGCAAGCTGTGGGAGGCCCCAAAATGTCTGCGGAGCCAAGGGGCCCAGCAGTCAGCTTTATCCACAACTCAAGCCCGGAAACATTCACCTCAGCCGAGGCAAGCCATCAGGGAATGAATACCAGAGAAGATCAAAGTTCCCAGGTTGAAGAAAGCCCGGGGAAGCCCCAAAATGTCTGCTGAGCTTAAGGGGCCCAGCAATGTCTGTCTTATTCACAACTCCAGCTGGCGCTTTATATATTTTTCAAAGTAAAGAATAAAATCATTCTACAATCCTCTCCTGAAACATTGCCACTTCCCCATAAAGAAGTAATGTCATGTTAGGGCCAAAACACCTCTGGGTTTGGTCCAAAAACAAAACAAGTAAAGATATAAGTGATAGTACCCATGGTAGGTACTTGACTTGCACATGATCAAACCAGATTCAACCTTGGGCACCCTATATGGTTCCCTAAGACCTGCTAGGGATTACCACTAAGCAGACCCAGGAAATCATCTTGAACAATATGGTGTGTGACATAAACAATTACAAAAGTAGATACATTACCCATCCTCTTGGACATTGGCAGGTCTTTGTACCAATAAAACATAATAATACACTTAGCAGTTTTCAAGGAGTGATCAAAAATTATCGTATTCTCTTAGATATCCATTCTTGTAAACCCAATCACTGTGCAATAAAGAAAAAAGTCAATGGTGCTGGAGCTATAGCACAGTGGGCAGGATATTTTCCTTACATGCAGCCAACCAGAGTTAGATCACTGGCATCCTGTATGTTCCCCCAAACCTAAGAGGAGTGATTTCTGAGCTCAGAGCCAAGAGTAGCCCCTAAGAGCAACTGGTGTGCCCCTCCACAAATGAAGTCAATGAAAAGGATTGTGTAGAATAAAACTAATGGTCCCATCCATAACATCAATTGAATTCCCAGATGATGATCTCAAATTGGTCAGAAAGCTATCTCAGAAGTAATTCTTCCATTCCTTGTATGAAATTACTAAATTTACACAACATATAAATAAACCTTAGGAGAAATATATGTTATACCCAAATTGCAGTTCTGTGAGCAAATTAATATTATGTCTTTTTTTTTTTTTGGTTTTTGGGCCACACCCGGTGACGCTCAGAGGTTACTCCTGGCTATGCGCTCAGAAGTCGCTCCTGGCTTGGGGGACCATATGGGAAGCCAGGGGATCGAACCGCGGTCCGTCCAAGGCTAGCGCAGGTAAGGCAGGCACCTTACCTCCAGCGCCACTGCCCGGCCCCAATATTATGTCTTAAAGTCATTAAATTCAGGTGTAGTTTCCTACATAACAAGATATAACTGATATACTTTATTATTTAAAGCATGCTTTAAACATAATGAATACAGAATTTTTTCTGGACTAAAACCCTTGGGCAAATGCCATGGAAAATATTTTTGGTTTTATTATAAGACTGTTTAAATGAAAAACAATCTAAATGACCTCAAATTTGGGTACTATTTAAATAATACACTGCACTCTTGCACAATTGTGCCCAGTGAGTGAGTCATTGTGCCATATTGGCTATTGTTAGAAAAGTAATTTAAATACATTAAGATATTTTATAATAAGACCCACGTAGCATTTTTAAATACTAAGCATACAATGAATTAATTTTTGTGATGTTTCATATGCATGTAGATATTTATATAAAGCAAAATGCCTTTAGTCCAACATATATAAAGGTTACTTCAATATGAAAAACTAAGGGATGATTGTTATGGTGTTTATTTTTCCTGCTCATCTGAAAATGTTATTCTTTACTCACTAAACAAGGAGAATTAAAATAAAATTTTAAAATCTTTAAGAAAAATCAAAGGATAGGATTCTCTTTATAACTTTAGTGTAACAGCTTGTATGTATTTCCAGAAAGCGAATTGATGCAGCATTTTCTAGCACACACTACATTAAGTTGTGTCACAACTGAATTCCTTTTGTTCTGATTCCTTTTTGTTCTGTTTATAGAACTTCAAATTTCCAAAAATAAAAATTTTCCTTTTTTCTGAAGTAACAGCTGGCAAGTCAGGATACAAATGTAAGTAAAGAAACTTTTCTTTGCAGAGTTAGGGGTCAACAGGAATAAACAACATTAATAAAAACCAGCATTAACATAAATTTTTTTAATTTTGTCAATTTAAGGTGAGAAATTCATGCTAGTTTTTCCCATAGAAAAAATAAATAACTATCAAATTTGGTTAAAGCCTAGATGAGCAAAGAAATTACTTCCCAAATTTAATTCCTAACTTAATCTAAAACATTTAAAACTGACTCTTAGAAGCTTTTCCCACTTATATGCATATTTTCTACCTTGTTAAGAAGCCCTTGTTTCCTTTCCTTCTGTCCTCAAATAGTGTATTTATAATTGCATGCTATGCTTTGCCCTGGTTGCACTAAGGACTTTTATTCATACAAATCACACCTCTGGGCTTTAATTGGTAAGGGGTACAGGTAGATTTACAGAAATGTCCTATCACTAGTCCTGTCATCCAAACTTGAAACTTCTGTACTTCAGAAAAGGACTTCAGGAAAAGGACTTCAGCTGCATAATTTAAAGAGCTGTCAGGGAACCAGCAAGCTCATTCATTTTAAAATGAAAGGAGGTTATAGCTATACTTTCTTCTATCCTCTCTCCTTTCACTTCTCCAAAGAGGGTTTCTAATTAAAATTACTGTAGCATCTAGAAAATTTTATTTTTTCTTCTTCCACATGGGCTATAGGCTAGCTAAAACTATTTTAACTGGTATTATGGTCCAGTTTTATTCTTTCCCCTTATGCCCTAAATTTGTAAGCATGTGCTCAACATTTCCTTAATTCTAATTCTGTATGATGGTTAATTTTATGTCAAATTTCTTTGGTAAATGACTGTCCAGACATTTGGTCAAACATTATTCTGAGTATATCTATAAGGTATTTCTAAATTATATTAGCATTTGAATATAGAAGATTCCCCTTTATAATATGAGTGACCCTCATTCAGTCAATAAGAGAAGAGACTGAAAAAAAAGACCTGTAAGAATAAGCATCTCCTGTCTGGTTATAAGAATGAGGCATTTGAACTCTTCAGATCCAGACTTATACCATCTGTCAGCTTTTCATATTTGCAGGCCTGTAAACTTGAACTGGAAATATACTATTAACTCTAGCCTTGTTGATGGTAGTGGGGATTTCTCAGCCTCTATATCCAAATAAGTCAATTCCTTAATATGTGTAGTTAAATATAGATAACAGAGAATCTGATAAATATAGATAGTTGATAGAGATAGATGATTGAAAGATGATATATGAACACACAGATACATTAGATAGATGCATAGATACAAAGATATATGGATAGATAAATGGATGGGTAGGTGGATGAATGAATACATAGATACATGGAAACATCGATAGATAGAGATAGATGATAGATACATAGATAGACAGACAGACAGACAGATAGATAGATGATAGATAGATAGATGACTGAAAGAATAATAGATAGATAGATGATAGATAGATAGATAGATAGATAGATAGATAGATAGATAGATAGATAGATAGATAGATAGATAGATGATAGATAGATAGATAGATAGATAGATAGATAGATAGATAGATAGATAGATAGATAGATAGATAGATAGATGATAGATATAGATAGATAGATAGATGATAGATAGATAGATAGATAGATAGATAGATAGATAGATAGATAGATAGATAGATAGATAGATAGATAGATAGATAGATAGATAGATAGATAGATAGATAGATAGATAGATAGATAGATAGATAGATGATAGATTGATTGATTGATTTGCTTTTTATGGACAACATTAAATAATCCATTTTATCAGTTATAATGAGGGATAATTACTATTTGGTAAAATCTCTGCAAATGAAGTAAATAAAATTTTTTACATTAGGTCTGGTACACAGTAGGGAGCAATATATAGTAGCTTCCTCAATAACCCCTAATCTCTTATAATAATTCTTTCTTTCAGGTTCCTTTTTTAGTAAATCAGTTTTTTGAGAGATGTTCATGCTGAGATTACTAGTAGCAGAACCTTGACTGAGCACTTGAGCTATGCTTACCCTGTCACTGAGAGGCAGGCCAACAATAAAACTTATAGGAAATAATTCATCCTAAAAGGAGACTAAGTTACTAGACACAATGACAATAGGCTAAAAATACAAGGTAAAAGTCATTTTTGACTAAATTCTAAAGCTATCCAGGTTATCACAGCCTTTATGTGCAGTTCTTACTTAGTAGACAGAATTTCAAAAATCTATTAAAAATTAAGGACAGTTTTATAAGTTTACAGTCTAAGTCTTCTCTTCCCCAACCCTGCTTCTCTCTCATCAGACAACAGGCCATGAAAGAAAACTTTCAGAAAATGTTCATGTAAAATACATGGTCATATCTTTGTAAAAGTAAAGAAAATCAGAACACAACACATTAAGTAAGGCTGAAGCTACAGGACCTTGGAAGCCAGATCTGGCTCTGATATCTATTGGGCTAACAGAAATTAGAAAAACACTTCCATTCCTTCCCATACCACAAGGAACCTAAGCAGATCTCTCTGTTGAAATTAACAGCTCTGCAGGAACTGTCTCAACGTAAAGTGAGACTAAAAAGCTATTCTTGACCAATAATGTAACTGTGCTGAGTAAAAAAACTAGGTTCTAACTAAGAACATGATTGTACAACCAATAGATACTAAGCAGAGAGCCACGCAGTCATGAACAAGGCCAATCCACCTCCTACTTTAGTGATTCTCCGAAGAAAAAATAACAAAGCACTACCAAACAGATCTGAAGCTGCCAGTTCAAAAGAGCCTCTTTACAAGATTGGCCCATGGCTAACATACCCTAACTGATAATGGAGGTTCACTATAGGTAGTTCACTAGGGGTAGACTATTTATATAATGTGATTTTTGGCCAATAATTATTTCCCCTCTGGGAGCCTGGAACTTTAGTACAAGTAAACAAAAATGCTTAGGGCTTAGGAAAAAAACTGAAAATAGCCAAGAAAATTTTCAAATTTGAGTGGCATTGAGTTTTTGTGGCTATTTCATTTATGCTTACAATACCATACAAATATGCTAGAGAAGGTCCTTACAATCAGTGAAAACTACAAAAAAAAAATCTGGGGAGTTTGTTCTTGTTTGGGGCCACACTTATCTGTGCTCATGGGTCACTATTTGCAGGCTCAGTAACCATGTGGAATGCCAGTGCCTAAACCCAGGTTGGCTATTTGCAAGGCAAATGCACTACCCACTGTACTATTACTCTGCCCCCCCCCAAAAAAAACCTGTGACTAGCATATAACTCCCTTGCTTTTGATGCATATGAATAAACTGAAGTTTAAACTTTAAGTATTAAAAAAACAATGTCTTTGAAATTGACATTTTTTTTTAATTTGGTCCTCTTACAAAGTGAGACAACATGAAAATAGAGGTAACATTCAAATGAAAATGTACTTTAATTTAAAAAAGCAATTTTTAGTTTGTTAATGAGAACTTAATGAAATCAAATGCCAGATCCTTAAGAGCTGAGTATTTTCTTGCCTAATGCTCATATTTAAGAGTGTATCAATTTGAATTTTTAGACAAGATAAGAGAGCATTATGTAAGTATTGTTAATTGGACTAAATATAGTAATCTTATCTTGCATTTCTGTGGGTTTGCAACTACAGTAGGAAAGTTGTTGCTATTTAGTAACACCCTGAATTCAAAATATCTGGTATTGACTTATATGAAGTCTTATATAGTATGCTCTGGGCTGTTTTAGAATTAGTACTAATAGTGAGAAGTGAAAATCAGTGATTTCTTTATTCAATGAAGAGAACTTAAACCCAGAGAATATTATTGATCTAAACCACCCCTCCCTGGCTCATCAATAAAATGTAAAATCATTATGAATACTGGCTGGAATGTCTGAATACATAGAGATGTTCAATGAAAGGAATTTGATTTTGAGCTGAACTGACTTCATATTGCTGATATACTACTTGTTATCATAATGTGTGATTAATGGGAAAAGATACAAGTTGAAGGAGGCACTGAGTAAGAACTGAGTAAGCCATCAAATTTCTAAATGATATTTAAGATGAAATTTTACTGGCTAAATCTAGTACTTTGTAAAGCCAGGAGTGAAGTCAATATTGCAGGTTGGTTTCTGCATCATGAGATTCTAATGATTATAATTTTGATATGAAGATGCCTTGGATTGGGAGAAAAGTGTAGACTATACAAAAAAAAAACTATGAAGGGGCTGGAGAGGTGGCACAGAGTGGTAAGGCGTCTGCCTTGCCGGTGCTAGCCTAGGAAGGACCGCGTTTCAATCCACTAGCTTCCTATATGGTCCCCCAAGCCAGGAGCGATATCTGAGTGCATATCTAGGCATCACCAGGTGTTCCCCACCTCCCCCCAAAAGAGAAAAAACTATGAAAGTTGGAGTTGGAGAGATAGTGCAATGTGTTGATACTACAGTGGGCTGGCACATGACCAACTCAGTTTCGATTTCTAACATTCCATTTGGTCCCTGAAGAACCAGAGGGAAGTGATTCCTGAGAGCAGAGCTTGAATAACACCTAAACAGACTTGATGTGGTCAAAAAAACAAATAAATAAATGATAAATAAATATATAAAATAAGATATTATGAAAGTTAGCAAAATTTACTATGTACTATTTATATGAAATTCTCAGTAAATGCTTAAATATCTTGCTATATTCTATAACCACACCACATCTTTTATAAAAACACTTTATAGACTATATCTGCTGCTCTGGGATCACTCCTAGCAGTGTTTGGGAAATGAAAATCGGGGCTTCCACATGCAAAACATATGTTCCAGTTCTTTGATGCAGATAACCAAGCTCCTATGAGGCTAATAACTAACCATATTTGAACATCAAAATGCACTCCCTAAACAGTATGTGGGTAAAGAACTTAAAATTAAATTATAAAGAGCCGGGGCCCGGAGAGATAGCACAGCGGTGTTTGCCTTGCAAGCAGCCGATCCAGGACCTAAGGTGGTTGTTTCGAATCCTGGTGTCCCATATGGTCCCCCGTGCCTGCCAGGAGTTATTTCTTAGCAGACAGCCAGGAGTAACCCCTGAACACCGCTGGGTGTGGCCCAAAAACCAAAAAAAAAAAAAATTATAAAGAGCCAATACCTTTACATATAATGGAAGAAAATTGGGAATTTGAATTTAGTTTTGTTATTTAACAGAAAGTTAAAATTAAATTACTTTTAAAGTTCTCATCAAATTTGAATGGGAACAGCAAAACAAAACGAAAATATTTTGTTATAAAAATACTTCAAAAATAAGGGCCAGAGAGGTGGCTCAGCGGTACAAAGTTTGCCTTGCATGTGGCTAATCTAGGACAGACCGAGATTTGTTCTCCCTGGCATTTCATATGGTTTCCTAAGCCAGGAGCAAATTCTGAGCTCATAGCCAGGAGTAACCCCTGAGCATCACCGGGTGTGGCCCAAACACACACACATACACACACTCACACACACACAAACACTCAAATAATAAGACTGAAAATTAAACAACAACAACAACAAATTAACATAATGATATTAGAAACCAAAAAGGGGACACAAGTAGACATAAGAATATAGTTATTTTTTAAAGTACTCAATACTACAAACAATTTTATGGCTATATATTTTCTAGAATATATATATATATATATAAACAAAACTTCTAAAAACTTATTTAAGTTTTTATCCTTCAGGATAAAGAAGGATAAAGAAAAC
Organism: Suncus etruscus; assembly: GCF_024139225.1. Lineage (NCBI taxonomy): Eukaryota > Metazoa > Chordata > Mammalia > Eulipotyphla > Soricidae > Suncus > Suncus etruscus. The sequence continues at coordinate 53,646,437 of NC_064848.1, forward strand.
AATTGCCAGGGCCAGAGTGCTAACACAGCGGTAGAGTGTTTGCCTTGCATGGTTCAATCTCTGGCATCCCATATGGCCTCCAAGCCTGCCAAGAGTGATGTCTGAGCACAGAGCCAGAGGAAACCCCTGAGCGCCACTGAGTGCAGTCTCAAAACAAAACAAAACAAACAAACAAAAGAGATAACATTGCTTTTATAATGAGTTAACAACTCTTTTTCTTCAAAGAGTTGATTCAAATAGTTTGATAGTTGAATGTGACCAAAAATTTTTATTACAGATTATTCTTAATGAAACCAAGCGATTTCATAAAATGGGAAAATTTCCCAGATTATTTTATTAAATTAGATAAGCTTGAAACCAAAAGAAGAATAGAATTAGAAAGATAAAGCTTACTTATAAAAACAGATTTTAAAAATTAAATATTAACAAATAAATGGTATTATGAATAGAACTGTCTCTCTGGAAAAAGATAATTAGAAGTTATAATCCAAGAGTCTTAAATTGTGATCTTATATGAATATTACGTTATATATAGATGTGATTAGCTTAAATAACGTCACTCTGGAGTAGGGTGGTCTTCAAGTCAATGGGACTTGTATTATTATAAGATGATGTAAAACCATGAGAAAAAAAACATGACATAATGGAGCAGAAAGTCAAGTTAAACATCAGCAAGAAAAGAATACCAAGAATTTGCTAACAACTCCAAAATCTAAGAGAAAGGCACACAAACAGGTTACTCTCTAGAACTCAAAACACATCGTCCCAATGACTGCTGAGTTTCACAGCAGATTTCACAGTTCTAATCTTCAAGAGTGTGAAGCAATACATTTCTGTTGCTTGCAGTGCTTTAAGATTTGATAAATCTAAAGATAAGAATGAAGAACTAGTACATCTAAAGGAGTTTCCTATACCTTTTTTTTAAGATAGTTCATAGTATTTAGTCTTCTAGATAGCACACAACAGTGACAGCACAAAGCAGCAGTTTTTGCAGGGAAAGATGAAATGATCGATATTTTCCTACTCAGGTAACAATAAAAGACACAGAGAAGAAATAGCATAAATCAGACCGCAGTTCCTACAAAGGATTAATGGTAGAGGCATATTAGATAACTATCCCTATTATAATGCAACAAAGAAGCCACAAAATACTTATTTAAAGAAATTAGCTGTTGTTTTTTTTTTTTTGTTGTTGTTGTTTAAGATCCTTCAGCTTTACTGAATATTTGCTTCCGTGAGAGTAGCTAAAATTAGTCAAGTCCAGTCCAGACAACATGCATTTTGGGGTCTTGATTGTGTCTCCAGAAGTAGACTCAGCTATGATGAATTGGTTTTATACCGTATGATCTCTTCTCTGGAAGATGAATCAGAATATGTTTTTATGTGAAGGGAGGGAAACAAGAAACAAAATCCTTCAAGTGTTTTTATGAGTTCCATTGACCAGAAAAAGATACATGACCACTTCAGGAGGAAAAACGACAGTCCACAATGTTACAAGGCATAAAGGAGGAACACCATTAAATGTGGCTGTCAATGTAATCAGCTCTTCACAATAGCTTCTCTGATATTTCGTGTCAAACCACGGGAAAAAGATAAAGATACCTCTAGTAAATTAAAATGAAATACAATCATAAATACCCAGTGATACCTATAGAAACTTACTGAATAAATTAAAAGAAATGTAGAACCAAGACTCTTATAGAATACAGGCAGACTAGTGGCTCTGGGAACATTGAATTCTATTAAAAAGTATGTAAAGATCTCTTTTCCACTGTCAGATCATAGTATTTCTGAGTTTTATATATATACACACATATATAATAAACATAAATATACATATATGTATATGTATATATATAAATCTTCTGTAAGAAGAGAAAAGAAATCTGTATTGTTGCTTTCAGATCCTAACTTAGCCTAATGGAAACTTAGATGAGAAACATATCCTAACTAATAAGCAACATCTATATTTGATCAATTATAAAGATAGAATAATACAAAAACTTGATATCCCAGAGAATCAAAACATTAGGAATCTTACATAAATTACCTACGTAGTCTGCATAGTCTACATTGCTATTTGGTAAGAATAGTATTGACAAAAACAGAAGTAATTCTCTTTGCTAGTTTTGGTTCCCATCTAAAGATCAAAAGAGTTGATTAGTTGAACAGTATGTCCTGAGTGGTCACTGTCCCTATGATCACTAAGCACAGAGCCAGAAGAAAACCCTGAGTACCACTAGATCTGGACTCAAAACAAACAAAAATTTTCATAAAATTGGTTGTTTCAAGGAGTGATAAGTTTCCTATGTCCAAGGGCCCCATTGTGTAATCTTCCTTTCATCTTTACGCTTATGCAACAGATTCATTATTCTTTTCTAGAGTAATCAGATATCATCAAGAACTGAGCCTACCTTAAAATGTGATTATAATAGCTGATTCATATCCACTTTGTAGGTCAAGCATTACATAAAAACAGGATCATTTGTGTACTTTTGAGAGGAGACAGAGGTCCACACCAGGTGGTGCTGTTTCTAGTTCTGTTCAGGAATGACTAATGGCAATGCTATGAAAGTACTGAGATGCTAATGAGGCCAGGGCACAGGTTTACTTCTAGAAAGAATAAACACAGATAACAAAACAGTGAGCATAGATGAAGGCTTTTAGCAAGTGAGGCAGAGCAATTTTCTCTCTTTGGGTCCAAAAACAAGGTTTTTGCATAACCAGAGGACTAGGACCCAGGCTAGGTATACAGTGGTGATCATGCCAGTCACACTACCCTTAATACAGAAAGAAAAAAATCTCAAAAGCCAAGTTTGGAACAAAATTGGAAGAGTTCTCAAGTCCTCAAACAGGACTAAACAATCCAAAGAAATGGATTTAAATGACAAGAGCAGGTCAAATAATAAATTACTATTTCTAATCCATGCAAAATAAGTAGAGACAATAAAGGCAGGCTGGCTGAAGGAAGAATAGGAAACATCTCTTCCATAGAAAAAAGTAATGACAAAGCTCATAAAGACCACCTTGGGTTCTGCTCTCAATTTCAAGGAAAACTCCCTTAAGCCAGGAAATTCCTGGGATAGGATAAATGTCTGCATGCAAGGCCACTCCTACAAGAAGACTGAGAGAGAATACCCACCACCTTGCCACTTATAGTCTAGCTTCACTGCTTTCCACTAATCTCTGCCAAGGCTTCTAGCTGCCCAAAACTTCAGGTATGCAATTTTGCAGGTGATATTTCCCGGGACAATTTGGAGCCATGATGGACTGCCTCCTCTCCTCCACTCACCAGCCCCTGTACTTCCAATATTCCCAGCATCACACCCCATGACCTACTGCCCTTGACATCTGAGCTTATTGACCCAGATCCACTGATCCTCAGTTCTGGACTGTGCAACACCCCCATAATTTTAATACTAACTTCCCAGTAGGAATATACCAAATTAGATGTGAAATTTGCATAGAAGCTACATAAATCAACAAACAAAACCAACAACAATATGATCAACTAGCAATAAGCAGCTTAGTAAATCTTCAGACAATGATTTAATCACACATTAAGAGATACGAGAATTTTCACTAATTTTCTTTTAATGGAGTTTTTTTTTTTATAATTCCATTACCATTCAGTTTTACCAAGCATTATTAAGTAATTTATTCATACTTGCCATGGGGCAGGCTTCAGTGAAGTTGGGAAAATTGTGACAAGGGGTAGAGGGAATCTTACACTGGTGGTGGAATTGAAGTTCAAATACTAATAACTGTATTATAAGAAACTCTGTAAACCATGGTGTCTAAAATAAAGAACTAAGCCATAAAAAAAATTGTTCTCGTAAATCTGGTGTGATCACAAGAGTGAATACTGCTAGCTTTTAAAAACTCACATTGCAGAGAAATATGTAAACACATGAAACTATTTTTATCATAGTTCTAAAGGGAAAGAATAGGATATAAAAGAGGACTATTTTTACAAATCACTTGCTTAAAAGATAAAAATCTGAATTTGTGTACAAATAAATATATACATACCTAAGAGAAAAAAGTATATAAACCACATTGTTTTTTATAGTGGTTATCATTGAATACTGGGATTATTGATATGTTTTTTGAGAATCACACCTGGTGATTCTCATGATTTACTCCTTGCTATGCACTCAGAAATTGTTCCTGGCTTGGGAGACCATATGGGATGCGGGGGGATTGGCCATCCTAGGCTAGCGCAGGCAAGGCAGATGCCTTACCACTTGCACCAACACTCCGGCCCCTGTTGATAATTTTTATTTTCCTTACTGTACATTGTTTTCAAAAATTTTATTCAGGAATACATATTATTTCTGAAATTTAAAAAAGCTTTTAAGAAAAGACTGAGAAAATAAAGTCTCCTCTCCTATTCAGAATCAAGGAGTCTACCCAGGCAAGAACTGATAGCTTGACTTTGCACACATGTCTAACTGTTCAAAGTACAAATATTTATTGGTTCTTATTGACATCTTCAGTGGGTGGTTAGTAGCATAACCTCCTTGTACTGGGAAAGCAAGACAAATGTTTTAAGTGTTAAAGACACTTAAGAAAATAATTCCTAGAAGTTGGCTTTACACACATCTCTACAGAGTGACGATGGGAATTCTATCATTTCTAAACTCATTGAAGATCTATCCTCTGCTTTAAAATTTATCAACTCTACACAGCCTGACACTCTATCATCAGGAAAGGTTGAGAAATTTAATCACATCTTTAAAAGAGATATATAAGAGAAATTATGTCAAGAAACTTACTAGTCTTGGCTCTTTTTCTTACCCTATAATCCTTTTCAGGTATAAAATAGTTACTAAGGCAAAACTTCAGCTTAGTTCATTTAAGTTACTATAAGCTAGGTACCTTTAAACAGTCTTACATTACCTGGTGAGTTGAGAATTAAAATTAATTTTTACTAATTTGGGAGAGTTGTAGCAGTTAATTTAAGAATTTTAAAATACTGTTTTTCTTCATGTAGGTAAAAATTAACCCCTGCTGGATACCCTTCTGATCAACTATTGCCTAAATAAAAGGGATCTTATCGTTATACTAAGAGCTCACAATGTATAAAACTTACTGAAATTTCTAGTTGGGTTCAGCTCCATCTACTTCATCCAGCAGTCAGAATCTGATAGAGTGAAACATACTATTGTTGTGAATTCATTGAAGACTTGACATTTTAATAAACCTTAATTAAGTTATATGTCTACTAACTTGGAATATGTATTTATAGGTGGCCAGTTAAAGCAAAAACTGAAAAATCTTTTTGTTTTTTTAAAATTGTTCACAGTGATTTACCAAGATGTTTATAATACAGACATTTCAGGTATTAAATATCCAAATACCAGTACAAGTAGTGCGATGTGACTTTCCCTTCGCCAGTATTCTCACCCTCACCAGCCCTCTTGCAGGTACAAATTTACTTTGTACTTTTCTTACTACATGAAGGCAAATGGTATTATCAAAACTGATATCAATAGAGGTCCATTTGAAATAATGGTCATAGTGCTCCATGTTGCTACAAATACGAGGGTCTAAGAGTTTACTGGGATGCAATTAGCTGAAGATGAGCCTGCTGTGTTTTTGTTTAGGCTCATTGAGATTAGTAGGTTACTATGTAACCTTTCCTATCAGATTTCTTGTGAAACTACTGGGTTGATACTACTATAAAATATGGAGGCATGCAGGTTGTTGATACAGGAGTTGTAGATCTGAAACAAATTGATGGCCTGGAAATTTGATATACTTACATACTCGAGTATAAGCCAAGGTTTTTTGGCACAAAATTTATACCAAAATCACTGAACTCGGCTTCTACTCAGGTCATACAGGAATCAAATGCACGTAGTCTCCAATTGTCTTCTGCCGCCTGCTGGTGGGTGTGGTGCTTCAGCTCAGTCCACAAGTCACTGCTGAGCTGAAGTGGTAGGTGGATGAACTGAACTGGATGCCACTGAACTATTTAACCCACAATATTCTGCACTCTCTGAAACCGACAGCAGTGATGATATCTGTGAAATCAGTGATGATGACAATGTCTATGCTGATACTGTCACATCAGATACAGCTTAAGCTCTGTTTGGACATACAGATGAGGAGGAGAAGGAATCCAGTTTTAAAGGATTTTAACCTTTATGATTTAGATGGATGACCTGTTAAGCTACGGTTTTCTGCACCTTATTTAAAGTTTTAAAGTTATTGTTGCTAGTTTACAGTTTTTCTTTAGCGATAAATATTGAAATACATTGATCCTACTGATTCCTCAATTATTGCAATTGTTTGGTTTATATAGATATAGATATAGATATATATTATTTTTGAAATTTACCAATGGCTGCTGCATTTTCCACCTCGGCTTATACTCGTCACTGAGTTTTCCCAGTTTTTAAGGTAGAATTAGCTGGGGTTGGCTTATACTCAGGTCAGTTATACTAGAATATATACGGTAGTTATGACTTAGAGCTGGGCTGTTTCTGTAAGACTTAAGGTGTAATTCAGGAAGAATAAAAAAAGGGAATCTACCTCTACCTATTCTGAGGATGTCCTAGGGGAGTGGTCAGCAACCTGCGGCTCACGAGCCACATGTGGCTCTTGACACTTTTAATTTGGCTCTTCTAGAAGTGTGCCTGGCGGCAGCTCCAGGAGCCAGGACTCTGCTCCTAGCCTCTGTCAGTGCGCGCCCTGTGTGGCTCTCAAAATAAATTTCAATCATGGTTTTGGCGAGATTTGGCTCAGTTGAAAAAAAAGATTGCCGGCCACTGTTTAACCAGCCTGGAACATACTACCTGAGAAGTTTGTGGCCATTAAAAATATAACAGAATTTTCAGCTTGTGGTCTAGTCCCACCTGAGAAGTTTCAGTTAAGTTAAAATTTAATCTTGAAGGTGGGCTGAGAAACTGATTATTTCCTTATAATATATTTACCAGCATAAAAAAAGACACCAAGCTTATTGTCATCTTAAAATGTTTTGCCTTCCCTCATTGAGAAAAAAAAACCTTTTATTCTACCAGATCTTATAATCTGTCTTCAGATTTTAACCACTTTGAATCCCAATAAATCACTACTTGAACTCAATTAATGTTAAGTTAGTATGAGATTTTATACATTTACATAGGCAGGGTTTGCTCCCTTTTTCCAGTATGAACAAATGATAGAAGACATAACTTCATTCATGTATGCTTTAAAGATTTAAGAAGATAACACTATCGGGGTGGGAGAGAAGCAGGCAATGAGATAAGGAGGCCTGGTCATATATATTGGAAGAAAAAAATCTGGAATCTAAATTAACACAAAGACTCAAATACCTTTGAAACACAGGATCAGATCTGCGTGGCTGAATGAAAGAATAAATTCTGACCCACCCACCCACTCCTGAGTACACCAACATTTATGCAGCAAGATAACAAGCTCAGAGAAACAATAAAATGTACTACCAGTAAAACACAGGAAGATATGAGCAGAGAAATGAGAACTATACAAACAGAAATATCTGAACAGAAAACTTGGAAAGCAAAATAAAATATTCATTGGAAGACCAGCAGAACTGAATCAGGGGGCTTGAAGATGTAAGTATAGAATGCCTCCAAACAACAAAAGAACTTGGAAAAAGATCCTCAAAACAAGTGAACAGACAATAGAATTTAGGGATAAATTCAATAGAAACAACATAAAAATCATTGGGGTCCCATACAGTTAGGAAAGAAGCATTAAGAAGCATCAGTCAAAGACATCGTTGTTGAGAAGGTTCCAGAGCTGATGAACACATGAACCTACATCATGGACAACCAAAAAGTACCAACAAAAAGAAAACCAAAGTAAAACACCCCTAAGGCACATCCTCATCATAATTATAAAAATCATATAGATCACTGAAAACAGTAAGATCAAAAAAGTAAATCGCACACAAAAGAGCATCTTAAGAAACAGGGTACTCAAATCAAAAGCCCATTTCAGAAAACCAGTGGGATGCAGAATTCTAAGCCCAGAGCAGAGCTAGGACCTCTGGGAAGATAAACTTCACTGCTAGAACAAAAGTCATATCAGAAGACAATAACCTACTGCAACTCACTTCCCTGGCCACTACCTTAACATACATGTTGCATGTTTGGGGTATTTGGGGGTGAGAAAAGAAAGATTTTTAAAGTTTATATTAACTTGTCAGAGAAAAATATTCACATCTACATCTCTCTATATGTGTTCTTTCCCTGAATGTGTTTCCTCATTCTGCAGAAATAGTCTGCACATTCCTACATGGAATGTGGTCTTTGCTTTCTACTCTGGAGAAAGAATCCCACTTTCTCTCTCATTACCTATTTCACTAATAATTTACTTTACTTCACTATTTGTCTTCTAACTTTTTTTCTGGGAGAGAAGGACATGGATCTAGAAAAGCTTCAGTTCTTTCCTAACTTTTGACTGACTTTTTTTTCCTGCAAAGAGAATTTCTGTACCAGTCTGATATTCATGGATCCCCAAGAAAGCAGGTAGTGGAAATAATTTTCCATGCAGGGAAAACAGGTAGGATTTTTCCATAGCAGCTTTTAATCATTCTTAAATTCTGCCACATACGTGCAAGTCAAGCACTTTAATCCCTATACTATCTTCTGCACTGGTGTGTCTCTTTGTACAACTCAACTCTTTCCTTTATCATTGTCTATATTACTATTCTACAAATCAAGGTTCAAATTAGTTTACTGCAGTATGTGTTTTTAGGAGTGCTTTTTCACACCAATTTAAAAGTAAGTGTCACAGCATGCCCACCGAAGTACTAATATTCTTCCATTCTTTATGCTCCAAACACTGTCTAATAACCTCAGTTGTGTGGTCTAAATCTAAAAATTAGTTTTGATTGTTTTTGTCTGTATCCTTGCTTTGTGCCTTTACATAGCCACAAATTAGTGAAATCATATTAACAAACAACTTTAAACTCCATGTTGTCTCAAATGGCAAGATGTCACCTTTTTTGTATAGCTGACTTTATTTCATTGTGCTTGTATATATCTTTTTATCCAGTTATCAATAATTGGTTAATTAGGTTATTTATATAAATCAGTTATTGTTCTGCAATGAACTAATTAGTTCTACCCTTTGAAGTTAGTTTTTTTATATTCTTAGTATATTTATGAGTTGAGTTACCAAATGTTTGGCATATTGAGAAATCATATTTTCAAAGAAGCAGGATCCATTTACATTCCCAACCACAATATTATGAGGGTTTATTTTTCTCTATAACCTCACCAACACTTATTTCTCATCTTTGTAATATAAGCCATTCTCAGTTAGGAGTTCATTGGATAGCTCATCATTTTCCTTTTCATTTCCCTATTAGTAGTGATCAACAATTTTTTACGTGTTTGTTGGCTATCTTTATCTTCTTTGAAAAGGTATTCTGCCTATGGTTGGATAAAATCATTTATGTTTTTGTTAGGTTTAAATTATATTAAATAAATTATACTATAATATTTATATTAGCTATAATATTAAACATCTTTTCAGATGTATAAAGTGAAAAGATTTTTCTCCCATTCACTGTAATATTTTTTTGATTTTTATATAGTTTCTTTGCCATTCAGAAGCTTTTTAGTTCAATGTAGAACCAACTGTTTATTTTTGCTTTTATTCTTTTTCCCATTGGAGTAGAGACCCCATTACTTCCCCTTGTATAAATGGATATGTGGTTGAAAGAAAATTTAATAGCCTAGAGTGAAGTGCACTTGCCTCCTATCTTTATTCTGACTCTACCAGAGACAAGATGGCATATGGGGATAAAAGTCAGGGGGATTAATTGCCCAGTCACTCACCTTAATTCTATGGTTTATGAAACTGAGTTTGCCTATCTAGGAAATAAACCATCTGTTTGGCTATTTTGCTCCAAGCCACTCACATATTCTGTCCTCCATTCAATTCCCTTAAACAGTCAAGAGATACTTAGAACCTCTAGCAATTGAGAAAAAATAAAACAATGATTCACCACTTCAGAAGATAACTTTGAAAATGTTTTAAAAGCCATAAAACATTCACATACCTCCTGACCCAGTAATCCAACTCCAAAAAAGGGGATAAAGATTTATATATTACCATACTTATTTTTAATATTCATAATAATAAAAATAGTGGAGGAACCCAAATATGTTAATGGTTTATGAAACCAACAGAGTAATATATTATTGGAAAAACTTAATAAAATAACATATTTTCAAGGAAATATTTTAGAATAAGTATATCCAAATTAATTATTACTTCATAGAGCCATATATGTGTGCAGTTAAATATCAGAAAACTGGCAATTATAATGAAAACTTTTTCATAGGTTATTTGCTTTTTAAAAATTTGTTTGAAAAAATATATAACAGGTAGGTACGAAGTCCATTGCTCATGGATCTCATTAGCTGAAAACCAGTACTGGATGAGGGCATCTTTATCCTTCTCATCCATTTGCACCACCTCTGACAAAAAGAAACTGGGACAACTGACATCTAAAAAATTACAAATTTCTCTTTCCAAAAGAAAATACTTATCCCCAAAAGAAGCTATGTATTAAAAGACATTTTTAAAAAATAGATCAATAGGAATTTTTTTATGAGGGAGGTATAAAGAACTGCGTTACTATAAAAAAAAAAAAAGATTTAACTGAAAAGAAAATCAACACTACTGAGAAAGGGACATCCCAGGGTCACTGAGTTCAGATTAATCCTCCTGAGGTTTGTTGATGCCTAGTTCAGTGGCAGAAGCATTCCCTCTATAACAATTCATTGAGCTCATCTAATGTCAGTTGTGTCTGAGCACCAAAAACATACAAGCCAGAGAAACCAGAGCATATGAACTTAGTAAATCATCAGAAGATATGCTTGTCCCAAACATAGAAAGACATTTTAAAAAGTGTCTAAAATATGAAAATACCTCTCTGGCGCAAATATTGCACCAGTTTTGATATGACATCCTGCCAACAAGGAAACACAACAACTTGACTAAGAACAGGTTGTTCTATCTCATCACCTAACAGTAAAATGAAACAAGAAGACACATTGTCTTTTGATCTGTGCAAAAACCAAAATCACTAAATACAGAAGACTGACTTTGACAACCATGACTGTGCAGAACTTATCCTGGGACTAATAAGAAAGATCCTACCCTTGGCTTCGGCCTAGGATTTATACAATAACCAAGATTTCTAATTCCAGAGGTCTTATTTTGACAACTATAACTAAGCAGAACTTCTGGAACCATAATAATTCTATCCGAGGCTTTGTCCTAGGATTTAAGCAAAAACCAAGACTACTAATTACAGAAGACTGATTACAAAAACAGTAATAGAAGAAAACTTCTAAAACCATAAAGAAATACTCTATCCTAGCCAATGTCCTATAACCTTTGAAAATACCAAGATCTCTAGTTACAGAGGCCTGATTTTATCATTCACAACTGAGCAGAAAGTTTCCTGGCACCATAAAAAGACTTTGGGGTGTGAAAATGAGAATGTATGGAGCCTGTAGCTGTTCCCATGAAAATATGCTTCAAGGACTGAGAAGCCTGTATCTCTTAGCCAAGGGAATTCCTTTTCTAATTTCCCCAATACTTACTGTGCCTATGCAAAAAAAAAAGCAAACAAAAGAAAAAAAAGAAACTTGCCACAACAATCTTTCATCCCTATTTTTTTGTTTTTGTTTTGTTTTCATGGTTATTATTTGATTGCTATTATTTTGGTGCTGTTGTGCTTTTTTTGTAGTTGCTGGGGTTTTTTGTTTTTTTTTGTTTGTTTGTTAGTTTTTGTTATGTTTTCTTTTTTCCCTTTCTTCTTTATTTTTGGTTGTTTTTTGTTTGTTTGTTTTTTGGGGCCACAGCCATTTGATGCTCAGGGGTTACTCCTGGCTGAGCACTCAGAAATCGCCCCTGGCTTAGGGGGACCATATGAGATGCCGGGGGATCAAACTGCGGTCCTTCCTTGGCTAGCACTTGCAAGGCAGACACCTTACCTCTAGTGCCACCTCTCCAGCCCCTCCCTTTCTTCTTTTAATTTGATATTTATAACCTTTAGACGGACTCCTCCCAATTTTTTTCCTTTTCTCTTTTCTTTCTTTTTTCCAACAGAATCACATAACTTGAATCATCTTCTCTGCCTCATAAATTGAGAGGGGAAAAAAAGGAGGGTACCAAGACCAAATAGTCATATGAACATTGAGTGGAAATAAAAAATGGTCAGACTCAAAATCAAACCCAAAGTCAATGACAACAGAATCAATTTCCATTCTACAACAAGCTATACACAGAGAGGAGCTGTTATACTAGCAGTCTGGGGGAGCAAAGGAGAAATATATAGAATGTATGCTGGGAGCAGGGTGGAGGGAGGACAACACTGGTGCTGGGAATGGCCCTGATTCATTGTCAATATCTACTTTAGTTATTACTGTGAGAAATTTGTAATTAATTTGGTCACAATAAAAATTATTTAAAAAACGGGGCCGGCAAGGTGGCAGTGGCACAAGAGGTAAGGTGTATGCCTTGCAAGCCCTAACCAAGGAAGGACCGCAGTTCGATCCCCCAGCATCCCATATGGTCCCCCCAAGCCAGGGGCAATTTCTGAGCACTTAGCCAGGAGTAACCCCTGAGCATCAAATGGGTGTGGCCCGAAAAAACAAAAAAAATTATTTTAAAAAAAGAAAGAATATCAAATCCTTTATGAATGAGAAAAAATATTACTCCCTCAACTAATTGAAAACTCACTCTTACTGAGAAGAGCCATTTCAGAAAAACTATTTCAGGGACCGGAGTGATGGCACAAGCAGTAGGGCATTTGCCTTGCACATACTAACCTAGGACAGACTGCGGTTTGATCCCCGGTGTCCCAGATGGTCACCAAGCCAGGAGTGATTTCTGAGCACATAGCCAGGAGTAGCTCCTGAGATCATCAAGTGTGGCTGCAACTTGGTGGTTGCAACTGAATGAAAAGAGCACTACCAAAGCAGCAATACTGAGATATAGTTTTTAAGAGGTCAGAGTTACTTCCAACCCCATTAAAAATACCCGTCACACAAAAAGCCATTAAGCAAAGAAAAATTGTCTGTTTGATCACCAATATTGACAATACTGACAACCCTTCAGGACTCACTCAAATTGTTCTCTGATGCAGATTATTATACATGACTATAAAACGTCTGTTTAGGTATGAAAACTACATTTAACATCTACATATAAGTGAGACAGGAGGAGACCATGAAAAAGAAACATCTGGGGACCCATTTGATTTATATATTTTCACCTATTAAAAAACTTTCTTATATTGATACAATAAGAACTTTTAAAATAAAAACACAGTAACTGAAAGAGTAGTGGCAGAAAATGGAGTAACTGTATTCGGTGTTTCAAATCTTCTGAGAGGTAAGAGAGAATGAGAAGAGCATCTGAGCCATAACACACAGATATGGCTCAAAGAACTAAAGCAAAATTAAAGACTAAAAGTAAGAGAACTCTTATTAATTCCAAAAAATAATTATGTATATATTTAGCAATGATTTGGAACATGAAATATGTTCTCTATGAAAGGGTTCCCTTTGGTAAATATTTGACTCTATGGAATTCTCTTTTTTCCTTAGAGTCACAGAATGGAGACTGATAAACTTTTGTGTCAAGTGGCAATCATGTCAGATGGAAATAGATCAATTGTCTGAAAGTCAAAAATGCACCAGATACAAGGACAAATGAGCCCTCATTTGAGAAGATGTCCCAGAAGCCATTGATGACACTGCCCTCAGGCTTTACTGTGAGTATACAAAAAAAGATACTGTGAAGGACACTTATCTACAAGCAAAAGAGAGGTAGTTAATACACCTCTGAGTTTTGATCAGCTTTTCAAATAAAGAGTTAAGTGAGATCTTATATTCATAGCAGTAGAGAGGAATCTTTTGGTGAATATTACTGTCCTTCCAGTAAAGATTCCCAATATTGTCTGAAGACTTGCAAAGTCTATAATAAATTCTCCTGTTCCTCGAAGTAACCTTCTTGAGTACTTCTTTTCCAAGATGGAGTACATCAGGGATTCGTACCATATATTCCTGGTTAGAATAGTACTATAGAAATCAAAAATGATTTGCTCTGGCTTCCTTAAAGTCAAGCAATGTTAGTGGCTACCCACCAGAAGGAAAAATGTTATAATCTCCAGTCCCTTGTTTTTCAAAAGATAAATTCAAGACCCATTAAATCCCTAAATATTAAAGTGCGAGTGAAGAGAGACCAATAAGTGGTTTCTCTTGGACAGAGAATACTTCCTGAAAGAAAGGACAGAAAGGTAAGTATTTCCTCATGGTGAGAGGTTTCTTTGAAAAGGTTATCATTAGGCTCTGTCAGCTCTATATTTCCAAATCAAAACATACATTTATATAAAGGACAATTACAGAGGACAGATGGATATGAGATGATTGATATGACCTGAAGAGCTTATGGGAATAAATAGTCTTTTTGAATAAAAAGGACTGAAGTCTAGTCGGTAAAGAAATGCCTGAGAGGATTCACAGGTTTAAGTATTATAATGGGGGCAGGATAAAAGTGAAAAGAAGAATTTATTAGATCATGAGAAGCCCAAGATTTAGGAGTGACAGCCACACAAAAAATGAAAGATTGGAAGAAACATTTCTGATTAGTAGCTAAATTAAAGCAAGTTCTGATCAGTTGCAGTTGTCAAAGTCAGATCTCTGGAATTAGAGATCTTGGTTTTTGTACAAATCCTAGGCCAAAGCCAAGGCTAGGATCTTTCTTATTGGTTCTAGGATAAATTCTGCACAGTCATGGTTGTCAAAGTCAGTCTTCTGTAGTTAGCAATCTTGGGTTCTGCACAGATCAAAGGATGATATATCTTCAGATTTAATCTTTTACCTTTTTTAGATTTCCCCATTGTTAGAGTGCCTATGCAAAAGGGAATTGTGCACTGTCTAATTTTTTTGGTTTCTTTTGTTGATCATTTTCTAATTTTATTAGTTGAGTCATTAGGTTTATGTAGGCCCCTTCCTTACTTTCTGATATGTGCGTGCAAAGTTATAAGTTTTCCTCTTAGTACCTCTTCTGCTGAGTCCGATAAATTCTGGTAATTTGTGTCTTCATTGTCATTTGTTTCCAGAAATGTTCTGATTTTACAAAGAACAAATAAATGTTCTTTGATTTAATCCCTAACCCACTGATTGTTCAGTAGTGAACTGTTTGATTCAGTTGTTAAAGTTTTTTTTCTGTATCCCTTTGCACTTCATGTCTAATTTTGGTGCTTTGTTATCTGAGAAGGTAATTTGTACAATTTCTATTCTTTTGACTTTATAGAAATAAGTTTTATGGGCCAGCATGTGGTCTATCCTGGAGAATGACCCATGTACTTTGGAGAAGAATGTGTATATATACTAGTCCACATTCTTCCATTTTTCTTTTTAGAGGTAGTATATTCCTGAGTTTCAGCCTGGTTAACTTATCAATGAATGCCAGGGCAGTGTTGAGGTCCCTCAACAAATCTTTCAGATTTATTAACTATTGTATTAAATATTTTTCTGGTCCCTCATTGTGTATATGTTTAGGAGTATGATTTCTTCCTGTTATGCATATCCCTTGATTAGTACGAAATGTCCATCTTTGTCCCTTATAACTTTTCTGAGTCTGAATTTTGTGTCATATGATATTAATGTAGCCACTCCAGCTTTTTTAAGGGAGTTGTTTGCTTGAATGATTTTCCTCCAGTCTTTGATTTTGAGTCTGTTCTGACTGTTCAGATGCATTTCTTTTAGGCAGCAGAATGTTGAATTTTTTATATCTATTTTGCTACTCTTTGTCTCTTATCTAATGAATTTAGTCCATTGATGTTGAGAGAGATAGTTGTCATGTAATTTACTATCATCTTTGTGTAGAAATTTGGTGTGTTTTTTGGTCTGTCTTCTCTTAAAGTAGGCCTTTTAATTTTTCTTTTAAAGCTGGTTTTGAGTCTGTAGAACTTCTGAGCTGTTGATTATACATAAAAATATGTACACTTTCAAACCTGAAAGTGAGTCTGACTAGGTGCAGTATTATAGGCAAAGCATTCATTTTATTGAGTTTTGTCATTATATTCAATGCCTGCCTTAGAGCCTTGAGGGTTTCTTGTGATAGGTCTGCTGTAAATCTAAGGGAATATAATTTCCCTTCTTGATCTTGCTGATTTCAGTATTCCATCCCTATCTGTGGGATTTGTCATTGTGACTAGGATGTCTTAGGGTGCTTTTTTCAGGTCTCTTTAGCTGGTACTTTTTAGGTATGCAGGATTTGGTTGCATGCTATCTTTAGCTCTGGAAGTTCCACTGCAATGATGTTTTTGACTGTTGATTCTTCATGGGGATTTTCTTTCTGGGTCTCTGGGACTCCAATGATTCTTATGTTGTTTCTATTGAGTTTATCAATGACTTCTATTTTCATAGGTTCACATTCTTTGAGTAATTTTTCCTTTGTCTATCATTTGCTTTAAGGTATTTTCCAATCTCTTCTACTGTATGGAGTTGCTATGCAGCTCATCTTACAGCTCACTGATTCTGTCCTCTGCTGCTGTCACTCTGTTTAAGAGACTTTTCATTTAGATTTTTATTTCATCTACTAAGTTTTTCAGTCCCATTATTTCAGTTTGGAGTTTTATGCTTTTTATCTTTGTGTTCTGTCCAGCTCGATCTATGCTTTTTTGGGGTTCAATGAACATCCTCTATATTTCTTCTCTAAACTTTTTATCTGAGAGGATAACTAGGTGGTTAATAATTTTAGGTCATTAGTGCTGCCATAATCATTCTTTATGTGTTGACCTGTGTTGTTTCCTCTTGTTCCTTTCCATGGTCACACTGTAAGTGTGTATTTCTATGTGTGTTATGATGGGTTTTATTTGCTAGAAGATGTGTGTGGCTGTGAAGCGAAACAGAGTAGCCATGCTTCTCTGCCTTCACCTTTTTTTTTGGGTGGCACACCTTGGCTCTGAGGAAGTGCCCTCAGGGAATAATGGGTGGAAAGGATCAAAGTCCAGCACACAAGACAGCAGAGAAGCAAAGTCCAGAATGTCTATCATGTCAGAGCAGCACACAGCAGCAATTAGTCTGGTCCAGACTGATACCTCTATGGCATTCTCAGAAATTGAAGGCCAGGGTGGTGGGTGGGGATCTAAAGAGGAAGATTCCCCCAATTCCCCTTTCTGCATTAACTACAGCAGCTGAAGGTCTAGTTACTCAACAGCCAATTGGCACCCTCTATATCCACAATCTTTTATAGTAGTATCACAGGAAATCTGCAGAACACAAACTTGCATTTGCCATCAGTATTAGAGGTAACCATGGTGTAAGGCCCAAGATTCAAAACGTGATGCAGAGTCTCTGCCTTCATCAGATCTTCCACAACACCTTTAGTAAGTTGAACAAAACTTTAATGAAACTGTGAAACCAGATATTATGAGAGGACTACCAGAACCTGAAGCAAGTAATTGTGTTGATCTTCAATATGGCTACAGCAAAATCCACAAGCAATGAAGTACCCTAACAGAGAATGCATTGATGAGTCAATATCTTGGTAAATATGGCCTTTTGCAATATTTATAACAATACAAGAAAAATAGAAGTAAGTTGATTATCTGAAAGAATATGAACATATGCTTAGCAGGGACAGAAATTACTCAGTGGTTTTGACAAACTTCCTTGGTAAATAGCTCCTACTGACTAAAAATATGCTCATAAAATTTATCATTGTAAAACCAATTTCTTCCCAATTCAGGTCCTCAACTAAGGGGATATAAAATGAGACAAAGATAGGCCCAAAGCTTGTGGAGACCAGGATGAAGAATATAGTATCTTAGTTTACTTAAGTGAATATATTTCCTAAAGGCAATGAGGATAATAATAGTCTAAAATTTCTTATATATCAGGAGAATAGAGAAGTTAATGCTGAGATTGCCATGTCATAACTCTTAACATCAATACTTGTAAAAGTAATTACTCAATTCGAGTTGTTTTATTAAAAAAAAAAAAAAAACAAAGTCATTCCTTTCCTTATAAATCCAGAGAAAATGGTCCCAACCATAGTTTTTCAGAAAGAATAGAATGCAGGGCAGAGATCTAGATAGGAGGGGAAGGGCAATTTTCTTTCAGACTCACTGTGTCACAGGTCATGACCTCTGCAAATCCTTTCTAGTTATATTCCGTGCCCACTCTCCCCTAAAAAAAGGAAAAAAAAGAAAGAAGACCCAGGGAACAGAGTAGGTCATCTGTGGACAAAGAAAGAAGGGTAATGAGACTTAAAATACATCAAGTCACTTAATGAGAAAATAGAAAGAAAAAAATCTCAATCATAAAATTACTTATAGACTGTGAGTCCTTCAAGGAAAAGGAAGACATTGAGGTAAGAGCACCTATGAATATTCTGCTTTCACTCAAGCTGGTCATATGGACAGTGAGCACTTTCTCCTACATATTTGTCCCTCATCAATTTTTATGTTAAAACTATTCCTTACACCCTCTCAGTTTTTAGTCAGTGAGGCATACCCTAATCCACTTACTGGAGCCATCAAGTGACAGATCAGATAGCTAGAAATATTACCCATTAAGATTAAGACCTATTCACTACCATGAAAACTGGAGGCCAATATCATGAAAATACCATTGCCAAATATTGTTTATCTTGATGAAATTCACCTAGGGTTATTCTGTATTATAATGAATTTTATCAAGGGTATGGAGATATGACATTATTGTCTCCATAACTGACTGGCAACAGAATAACAACGTCAAACAACATCAGTCAGATCAACTATATTCAGATTATCTCCATACCCAGTAATAGTAAAGCCAGTTCAGAAAAAAAAATGACAATAAATAATTCAGATTCTATATTATGCCCTTTTCTTCCAAATCCATAGACACAAACACCATCCTCATTGCAGAGAGACAAGACCACCACATTCTGAGAATAAAAGAAGAGGGCTCTTGGGGAGAGAGATTGCACTAGAGATCCACTTATTGGTGAGAGATTCATATTCTCTTTCTAGTTCCAGTCTTTTAATCCCAAGATCCTCCATTTGGGGAAACTGTGGTCATCCTTTTACGATTAGTATTATGCAAATATATTATTCTAAAACCTTTCACACCTGAAGTTGGACTGTTCTCTTGCTTCTGTCATAATGTTAGCATAAAGAAAACTGTGACTCAAAAGAGAAGGAGCTGTGAAGTTTGGGGTTTGGAGTTCCATTGTTTGGATTTAAACAAGAGGCCTAGTATCGCTGATAAAATCTATTCTATATAAAGGTCTTAAATTACAAGGTCAGTCTCAAACTAATAAAAGATTCAATACACAATAAATCTGGGCATTTCAAGAGATGGCCAAAGTAGGTCCCTGTATATTCAGAATTTGGCTGAAATTCTTCCAATACCTGAATTGCCAGCAGAACTCATAAAAAACAATAAGGCCTTCATAAATATATATATACCTACTTTCTCTCTTATAAGATAAATGTCATATATTTATCATTGAGGTAAAATAATTTGCAGGTAATATTAAGGTCAACCATGGGGAAATGTGTTAAACAACCAACAAATACAGATTAGCTTGTACAGTTTTCCTTAGACAATACTAAGTCTTATGAGTTAGATTTCTGTATTTTTGCTAGTTTATTATTAACACCAGCTAGATAAGAGCTAGAAAAAACTAGCTTCTCCCATTTGACTGCCTTCTGAAATTCTGCCTACATAATGGTGACTTTCAATTGCAAAGATACCTAAGACTAGAGACCTAGTGCTGTAATCTCGTAATTGACTGAGACCAGCGAAAGAAATAGATCAATTTGTCTCAAATAGGATGATAATAGAATGTTATTATGTATGGAAAGATATGCCCTTCTGTTAAGTGCTAAAGAATTCACAATATGTACACTAAAAGTAGCAGAAAAGAGAAGATATGCCCATTTTCACCACAAAGGCTTAATATAGTCACATAAAGTGCATAAAAAATCATTAGTAAAGAAGGGAAAGATAAAAAGAAACAAAAAATGGGAAAGATTGTGTCAAAGGGAAAAGAGAAATAGCAGTTAGTTTTAGCATTACTAAGAAGTCTAAAGATGATTTAAACCTCAAGAGGTAATAGTAAAGGTCACAGGCTCGAGGGAAAAAGACATTTATACAGTATTATACATACAGTTTATCCCCTGGCATAGATCAATCTCTAAGGAAAAGGGTTTACTGCAGGTACCCCTCTCCTCGTTCTAGGCCTACAATCCCTGATAGGACAGCAATACAGAGAAAAGTTGGGTCAGCTGGACTCAATTTAAGGATCTTTATGGAGTACATAAACCACAATTATTTGGGGATAGTCAGTGGAAGTGCAAATTGTGTAAATGCTTTGCAGCTGACTAAAACACTAAATCCCCAAATTTGTCCAAAGCATAGGCTTACAAAGGAGGAAAAGAAGTGAGTGATGATAAGGGAGAAAATAGACAACCAAATTTCTATCAACTGTATGGACTCTGTTCAAACCACAAAGGGCCTTTCTGACTTTTCTAGGGTTGCATGACAAAACTCAGCTCCTAAATAAATAATGCAAATGGAAGTATAGAAAAATCTATTCAAGACAAGTACCTCATTATATATGCATATCTGATTTTGAGATAGAAAAGCAAATGGTAGTGAATGAATGAATTATAATGCTTCTTTCCAAAACTCAGACTGAAGCAGTAGGGAGAAGTTGACAGCTATCAAAGCTTAAACAGTATACAAGAGTTAAGCAGTACAGAGAGAAGAGAAGATCATTCCTCAAAAAAGCATAATCCCTCACGAATGGTCCATTTTTCAACTAACTTTCAAGATGTTATCCTAGGAAGTAATGAATTATACAATAAATAACACCAACACTCCTAGAAAAAAAACAAGTAATTGTTTATTTCTTTTTCTAAGTAGTATTTCTAGATTACTCCAAAACCTCATCTACATAGTAGATATAAATGTTTCTGTGGACAATTACCAAGATAAAAATTTGACTTAAATTTTAGAAATGTGGGGCTGAAATGATAGCATAGTGGGTTGGACATTTACCTTGCATGTGGCCAACCTAGGTTTAATCCTTAACATCTATATGACTGATTGAGCAGTACCAGGAGTAATTTCTGAATGCAAAGTCTAAGCACTGCTGAGTATGGTCCAAAAAGTATATATAAAAAAAGGTTGTATATGAATTCTTCAGAAGTAACTAAGAAAAGACTATTGGGGACCTTCACTCAGCAGGGCTGATCAAGAAAAAATAGAATGTTTTTATATCCCTTTTCCCTCTTTTGTATCAAAAACCTACATGTCAGTTGCATCACCTATATGAAGAAACTAGAGAACATTTTTGACTTTGAACCAAATATGAATTTGGCCCTTACTAACAAGTCAGATAACTGAAATTAGAATTAAGAATCATTCTGTAATTATGACTCAAAATTAATAGATAAATCCTATTCTCTCCCTGAAGCTGTTATGACTTAGACTTCATGAGTACTATCAATATTTGGTTGGTTGGTCAAAAGCAAAAATAATTTGTGTCATCCTACTTTTATAGATCTCAACAATAGAATAGGACCATATTTAATGTTGAATTCAAGGTAAACATTAAGGTACTGATAAAGTCCAGAATTAGCTTATAAGACTGAGAACTTACTTCCCATTCTCAGCCCTCAAAAATATCATCGTCTTCTTTCTGGGGACTATGTTTTTCCTGCTCCCATTATAGGCAATCTAGGAAACATAAAGTGCTTTCTGAGTAACATAAAAAGCTAATTCCCTGGTCAAACACTTATAAACTTAGCAAATGATCTACGTGAAGAATATTGCTCTTCCATAACACTTGTAATGGGTGTAGAGAGATGAACTATACATAGAATCCCTATAGTATCTCCTCTCCACAGTCGTAAATCAGAAGTGTAGGCTTCTATAGCAACAAAGTTCACAAGAATCCTTTGGCTGGTCCATTTTTATTGAGTCACTACATTTTGCCTTTAATCCTGAGAAATGTTTATGGTAGGAATAGAACTGTATCTACTAT